>NC_056744.1:508080358-508130358 GCF_019279795.1 Protopterus annectens
TTTAAAATTGTCCTGCAGATACTTCAAGGTTAGTTGTTTGCAGTCCATAATAACATTCCACACATTCATGTGTAATGTAAATTTTTTCACATCTTCTCCCACAATCCCCCAGTCTTCCATTTTGATCAGCATATATTCTTCTTGCCTACTGCCCTACAGGACATTTTCCAAATGTTTCCCCTTAGTTTTTGTTGTGACCCAAATGCAGATGGTCCCTGTACATGAGCAGGTCTCATTTTCAGTTGTTGTGCATTTTCCACTGATATATATTCATCATAAAGGTTAAATGTGTGAAGACCAGTATCACTAGTCAATACATGTTTTTTCTCAGCTGCAGAAGTGAAACACCTGTCTGGTATGCATGTATTTTATGTGTACATGCTGCACGCATGTAACACTTTAATCAAATTTATTTTGATATGAATAATTTGTGTTCTGATGAAGACCTGTTTAAAAAGGATGTTGATGTTAAATTTGTATTCTGATGTACATGCTAATATTAAAAAATATATCTGAGCAAGTGTGTTTGTGTGTATACACACAAACTCACACACATACAGATACATGTTCCTTATGGATAGATAGATAGATAGATAGATAGATAGATAGATAGATAGATAGATAGACAGATAGATGAATATATGACTGAAACATTCTGGTGTCATTTGGTCCACAAATACTGTACACACTTGATCCTTACATATGTAGCACTTTCTCATTTCTACATGCACAGTGTGTTCTTACACTGAAACCATTGAAAAAATTCTGCATCCCATTGTAAGAATTTTGTTTATAGGCTTAAGCTATAATATTTCCAGTTTTTAAAAGTCTTGCATGTCTGCACTCAAAAAGTTCTTCCGCATTGGTTCCTCTTCAAACTGATTTATAAGGGCTGCATTGGCCTCTGTGCCACGGTGCAGAAAAAAATTATCACTTTGACTTATGTGTCGCCATTTCAACATCAATAAATATATTTTTCTAGCAGGGATTAGTGACTGAGCCTTCTGAATATAAAATTCATGAGAGATACTCACAGCAATTGTTCTTATAACTGCATTGTCTGTATAGTTTCTGTCTGATTTACCACATCTGGAAAGATGCATACTAATAGTTTTCCTAGACTGTTTCAAGTACACTGCTGAATAAGGCAAAGAAAGGTTAAATGAAATGTCTGCTATTTTGTGCATTAAATGTATATGTTTATATTGATTGGTTGATTGCTTACATGTGACTTTTCAGAGGGTTATTTAAATTGTTAAAATATTCGTTATTTGATTCTGAAGAAGTCTTTGGTTATATTCTGATGTGAAAGTGCTCAAGCTGTTTGAATAAATATTATTTTTGATTCACCACTGGAGACTTTGTTGCTTCCAGCTTTCACATTTTATAAAATAATGCATATCTCTGTCTCCCAACTCTATGTAGAAATTCACATTATACTGACTGAATGGTTATCTTGACTCACATATTAAGATTTTTGAGATCCAGGTGAAGATAGAAGGCTGTGTGAAACAACTGTGTGATTATTCTGGACATCAAAAACACTTTGCATGACTATGTAATTAAGCACAAAAAGCAAATCTTTTGAAGCATGCATACCAATTTTATACCACATAACATCATACACAACTCTATAGCAGTGGAACATAAAAAGCCAATCCTTTTAAACATATTTAACTATTAGTGGCTGCAGTATCATAGTAGATGCATATCAGCTTTGTAATATCTCATCCATATAAAAAAGGATAAGAATACGTTAAGTATAATATTCTTCATGTCAGAATCCTTATTACACACTTCATCATCAGAACACAGATTATTTGTATCAAAATACTTATTATCTTCTCCAAAAAATGTAGTGTGTCATGAAAGAAAATCTAATAGACAATTTTTGATCCTTAAAACCATGCATCCTCATTAATCTAAGCAGAAATGTTAGTCACATGTTGTTTATTATGGCAAACATTATACTTTATAATCAGAGACCTCCTGGATTTTATTGCTCAAAACAAAAAGTCATCTTAATGTACAAGGTAACATTGATAAGGTAGTTCAAATGTGAGGATTCAGAAACAGCCCCACTACCCTTTGTAAGAGATTCATTAAATAGGGGCTGTTACTGTGATACAGTATTTTGCAAGTTGGAGACACACTGGCTGCAATGAGGAAAGCCCTCATTATCAGCTAATTTGCATGTGTCTGAACTATAGATAATTATAATTACACTCACACACACACACACACACACACATACACACACACACACACACACACACACACACACACACACACACACACACACACACACACACACACACACCTAGCATGATTTTACTCGCACTCATCCATCCATTCACTTATACATACATTCAAGTACACACACACGTGCACACACACACACACACACACACACACACACACACACACACACACACACACACACGCACAAATGCACAAACCTACCCTGTCCTCTAACTAACACACCCTACTGTGACCTCACAGGCAGACACATACCCACATATGCAACCTTATATCAGTTCATGCCTCAAGATCAACCTCCCGAATGTTGAGTTCCATGACACTGATAGTCAGAATAATAAATTCAAAATAAGGAAAACAAAAACATTTTTCCCCAGAGAAAATCCCATGCATTGTGATGGCACAGGTATACACCATTCACTCTCCCACACACATGAACACTCATGCACATGCACACGTGAGTACACACACCATATACCTCTTACCTGTTCAAGTGTTGAGATAATGTCCCCAATGTGTTATCTTAGCTTTTTGTCCCTGTCCTTGTAAATCATGTATTAGAATTTCACTTTTAGTGTTGTAGAGTACCTATTGATGCAAAGCTGTTGCTCTATTAGCTTTTGAAGCAAATCTCAGTAATAGTTTAAATAATCTGTCTGATGTCATCTAGTGAATCTCCAGCTTTCTACTAAGCCTCACCCCACTGTCCCTTACGAGTCACAGCCTGTTGCAAGTTTTGCATCATGCCAGACTTTATAGATTGTGGTGGTGCTGCAGTAGCATTGTCGCCTCACAATAAGACGCTGTCCGGTTCGATTTTCAGCTAGAGCGTCTTCTGCGTGGAGACATGTGTGAATGGGTGTACCTTCGTTGAAGGCTGTGCATCAGGCCTGGCAAACCGATATGTAGAAATCAACTGCCAATCCTTAGCAGTCCGGAATTCCGCTGTGTCGACCCCTAACCGGGAAAAGCCGAAAGACACAAACAAACCTATTATTATGTAAAGTAATCATGACTACACTATTAGGTTTGTTAGTGTAGTGAGTGAATGCTCTTGCTTAGTGAATAAAGGGGTGCAGGATTCAAAACTTTATCCTATCTTTACTTTACATGTTTTTTTTTTTACATACTTAGGTAAAATCCTGGGCACAAATGAGTAATATGGTCAGTGGGAGGGTGCAGTGTTTGAGTCTATTATAGTGCCTTTTAGGCACACTATATAGATCATTCCTGGAATCTTGTTTTTTATCCCCAGTCCACTTTTTCTTTCTCTTTATGTATGTATTTATTTATTTAGTACTATGTGCCTTTAAGGCATGCTATATATATATATTATTCCTAGTATCTAGTGTTCCAGCCCTTAGGAAATTTAAGGCACAATGATGAAGAGAGAGAGACTAACTTATCGACCCCTCTCCACCTTTGACTCCACCCCTTCTCAGAGTTCATTACCTTTAACTCTTGCCTTCACAATGCTACCATGCAAAATCTTGCTTTAGACTATGTGTATGTCCTATAATCAGCATGTATAGCCTTTTGTATTGTTTTTTTTTAATCCTATGTTAATCCTTACTATTTTGAGTTGAAATGTAAAATGTCTTGTCATTTTGTTGGAGCTTTTCTCCCCGGGCCTCTACTGAAAAAGGACATGTATCCAGCTAGACTAGCCCGGTCAACAAATGTAAAATAAATAAATAAAAATAAATTATCCCTTGTGGCTAGTGTTTCTCCTGACCCACATGTTGATTGAGTACCTTTGAGGCGTGATAACCATGAGTTATTCATGGAGGCTGCTGTTCCCACTCTGAATCCCCCCCCCCCCCCACAGACAGGCTGACATTCATCGGCACACATGCACACACACAGTCCCAGACACAATCACACTGACACTCACATTAACTCATACACACACACACACAGATTGACCCTATCCCCTAACTAATCCCCCCACACTGTGAGCTGTAAGGCAGAACCACACTTGCACATGCAGCCCCATATGGATTCATGTCTTGAGATCAACATCTTGAATGCTGAGTGCAATGAAACTGGCAGTCATAATTTCAAATTTGAAAATAACAGAAATGTTTTTTTTCTAGGGGTCAAGTTCCCTTCTGCCCCCCGCACTCCCTGCTAATTATATATATGAACTACTAAATCACACTACAACAGGGAAAGCCCAATTCCATGGTCACCACTGTACCACAATCACACAATGCAAGTTCCCCATATGTTGACATTTTTGACATCAAAGTTTAGCATTCAATATTATGACTCTCGATATTTATGTATGTTGAATTGTTATCATGCATGCCCCCCCCAACACGCACACATATAGACATGCATGCATACCCTCAGCACTACCTGTCTGTTAAACTCAGTGGAACTCACCTCCATCATGATGTACGAACCCGGGCTTTTGGCATACCTCTCAACCTCTTAGAGCACAAAATCTGGGCAAAGCCATAATGGAAGACAGAGGTCCAAAAATAGGGAAAATTTTTAAATATTGCTCTTACAAACTTAAAAAGGTAATAGAATAACAGGTTTAACATTAACATATATTTTCTGAACTGTATGTAGTTTGTAACTAAAATGTCTGTCATTATTTTCTGACTTCAGTCCTCAATGATTAGCCAGAAACTCAACATGAACAGGGACACACCAAAAATATGAGGCAAAAAAGTGGACATTCTGCGAAAATCTGGACAGCTGAAAGGTATGGTTTTGGCCAAGAGAGTTAACCTAAGCAGCCATGTTAGTTTATGCAGCTGCATAAATGCCTTACCATAGGCAGCTCCATGGGAGAACAGGGCATATGCCTCGCCCCTGGAGTGCCTCATAAGCATTTAGCATGGCTGCAGAAACAGCTGTCCATGGTGCTGCATGTCATTGTGCTAAAGCACCACATTAGTGGTGTCAATAAATCAGAAATTCTTACCGCCAGTTACCTCCAAAATGTTACTATGACCAATACTGACATAGAAACTTGTAGCAGGTTTTGGAAAACTATTATCACAACAAAGAAAAGTATTACTAATTCATATTAAATGATAAATGAAATCAAATACCGCAAAGACCTCCTCTTCTCTAACTACTGGAGAAAAATTAAACCATCCATAGATGATCAGCAAATAAGCCAGGCAATCAATCTAACACTGAAGATTATACCCCTCAAAAAGTTAGCATACACTCAGCTCATGATCAATAATAATGCTTATTTTACACCTGCAATCCTACACAAATTTAACACATCAAAATCAC
Organism: Protopterus annectens; assembly: GCF_019279795.1. Lineage (NCBI taxonomy): Eukaryota > Metazoa > Chordata > Ceratodontiformes > Protopteridae > Protopterus > Protopterus annectens. The sequence continues at coordinate 508,085,879 of NC_056744.1, forward strand.
CTTTCTGCCCACACTGTAAGGACCAGATAGCTGACTTAATCCATGTATTTTGGAGTTGTAAATGTGTCTATAAACTCTGGAACTCTCTCAAGGTACAATTACAAAAAAACAGGTTATCAAACATCAACATTAACTTGGGAATTCACTTTATTACACATTCTCCCACCCAACATACCAAGAAAACAAGCAAATACACTTTTAACAATTTTCCTACTAATGAAACTGTATATAGCTTTTAAATGGCTAGATACGATAAATATCTCTTGGGAGGGTTTTAAACAAGTAGCTATACAACACCTTTTAGCTCATAAAATAGTAATAGATAAAAGAAACAAAAACATGAAATCCAGAGAAATTTGGGAACAAACCTTTAATATATTAGCATAATTTATCACACAGCAACTTAGAAATACACAATAATAAACCAAAGAACACATACAAGTTCAGATATTAAATAATAACTTGGATAATACGAATGTATATACTGTCTATATAACTGTGGAATTAACAGTGAAAGCATCTATGTACATAGTGTAAATAGATATGTTGTACGACCTATATCCTGTGGTATTTGACATCAATGTATAACATATATATATGGTCATGTTGTAAGATGGTTTTTATTTGTGACATTTATTAATGTAAAAATAAAAATAAAAATGATTGAAAAAAAAAAGAAGTTCTTACCGCAAGGTGTACATCTCGTGTACAATTCATAAATAAACTTTCTGAATCTGGCCCTACACTCCATGTAACGTTACCCCTTTCCTACTAAATGATGAGAAGAAAGAATGTAAGTCTAAGGCAGATGGTAAAAATGATGCATTCTCAACAGAACTATTGCAACACAATCAGTTGGGGAGGTCTGACCCCCATGTAACTCATGTCTTCAACTTATCCTTCCAAAATTCCTAATAAAGTCAAAATTTGCCTCTTCATGAAAATACCACAGTTTACCTCATGAGCCTGGCATGTTTTTTTCAGTCCAAAATGTGGATCCTGAATGAAACAGCAACTTTTGCACCTTGCTATGTTGCTATATGCTAGGCAGAGGTTGAAAAAATGCTCTTGGTTGCAAAGCTATAATGGTGTTTTAAAATAGCATTGTACTCCAGGTAACCTTATTAGCTGCATGAAATAGAGTAAAAAAGGTGTATATATGTCTGGCAGGTGATCTTTTACTACGTGTAAGAAGGAAAGTTAACTACTGCCAAGCTAGGCTTCTAGGTGTATGTTTGCTGTGCTCCATGAAGAGAAACTCATACAGAAATAAACAGAGAAAGTCATTTAAATGTGCTGAATATGTTTCAGTTGTTCAACTCTGTTATGGTTTTGAAAACTACAGTCCAGGTTTGGAAATAAGTTGTGTGGTTATGCATTTTCCTTTGCTGAGTAAGTACTTCATGATAACACACTGTGTTTTTGGTAATCTAATTTACTCACTGTCTTTAGCTGGGAAGGTCAATGAATCTGCAGAAGAAAGCATTCTTGGCAAAAGCTGTAGCAAGGGACTGTGGAACTTCAAGAAACATACTAATTTTACTCCTATGACCTCCTGCTGATCTATCCACATCAGACCCACCCCCAACCCATCTTTGGTACTGTTCTAGCCAAATATTAGTCTTGCACACTCACCCACTTTCACTGGCCTTGCTTTCTGTTGCAGCTGACAGTAATAGGGTTGGTACTTTTTTATTGGGCAAAATAAAACAAAAAAAAATCATCAGAATGTGCTCTCTACCATCTAACTTGGGACATTTGATTTTCATGCATCCCTTATGTAAATGTATCAATTCCAGGGTCATACCACTTTAGAGAAGGGTGCCAGACTTGATAATACAGTATTCCAGGGACATACCACTTCAGAGAAGGGTGCCAGACTTGATAATACAGTATTTTGAAATGTTGTCCCCTAATTAAATAAATACTGTCTCCCTGCTGTATGATACTCCATGTCACTAGTGCCTGAGATACCAGAAAGTCCAGCCCCAGTCATGATCTGGTCCAACTGGGTGATGGTTCTGCACAGGGCCAACTGCCATTTATAGTATGTTATTAGTGTGATTGTCTGAGAAATTATGGTCTACACTTCGTAGGGCTACCTGTGATGAGTGGGTCATGGCAGACTAAATGCAGTCCATTAAAAGCAACCAGACATATGTCAATATAGCACTGGAGAGAAAGACCTTTAGATCTGAATTTGCCAACATACTACCAGGGAAGAACAGAAGGACATGCATGAGTAGTGTTATGGGTTATGATGTTGGTTCATTCAAGCTGAGAAGATGTCACTTTGTGGATATGCACAGAAATAAAAAAATGAATACTGTCTGAAAGAACTATCTAACACTGAAACTTGACATTTAAGAACTATGACTCAAGGTAAATGTAATATGACTAAAACTGACATGAACCAGATAAAAAACAATATGTTGGGAATTACTGTATTAAAATAGAATGGAGCAGGTCATTGTACATCAAACAATCATCAGATCTTTTATTGTGGGCAAGGATCTTTTTTCCTTATAGTTATTACTTAAAAAAGGTGTCAAAATTAGTGATTGGGGTACAATGTAAAAATGATAGCATGATGTCAATCAAACTTCATAGCTAGCCTTATAATATTAATTTAGTGCAAACTCATGCTCCAACTACAGATGCGGAACAGGAGGAAGTTGACCAGTTTATGAAGTTATGCAACATCCACTATCTATAACACCAAGAAAGAAAACAGCTTCTTTATAGGCAAATGGAATGCTGAAGTTGGTATTCAAAGAAAAGCTGTAATATTGGGCAAGTTTAACTTTGGTGTACAAAACGAAGAAAAAAACATCTCCCAGTAGAATGTTATAACGTATTGGCTATGTCAAAATTCAACAGACTAAGACATGGCTCTAAACACGGATATCACAAGGAGATCATGCCAGCAAGGTATGAGCTCAAAAATATTCCATAAAAAATATGTAATAGAGGTGAAGAACAGACTTAAAAAATTACAAGAGGTGAAGAGACTACATGAAGAACTATGGATAGATGAGTCATAGCCCAGGAAGTGGCAGCAAATGACATTACAAAAAGAAAAATGTTTAAAAACACTATTTTGTGGAGGTTTTAGAAGTGACTCAGGAAAGGAGGTGAGCAAAAGTCAATGGAGGTTACAAAGAATGTTAAACTAAATATTGAATTCAAGCGAAACTTCCATGTAGAAATATCAAGGATGAAGATTAAGGTGGGGGAGCTGTGCAAATGATATTAAAATAGCTGTCAGGAATATATGAATGCGCTAGATACAATAGATGCTTTCATCAGTGATAAACATGATGGTGTGTTCTCTTAACTGGAGTCACACTTCTGAGATAGTGAAGTCAAACTGGATCTATAAAGCCTTACTAATAAAAAAAAGGCTGCAGGAAGTGATGGAATTCCAAATTATTTTTTTTTAATCCTGCAAAATTACATTCTTAAAGTTGCAATTTGAAGCAAATATTGAAAATACAATACTGTCCATAGTATTGGAAAAAGGCAGAATTATATTTTTACCCCATAAAAGGCAATGCTAAAGAGTGCTCAAATTATCAGATAGTTGCATTTATTTCACATGCCAGCAAAGTAATGATTAAGACCATAAAACCTAGGTACTAGGAATAATTTTAGCAAAGGGAGAGAGAGAGAGAGAGAGAGAGAGAGAGATGATCAAAATGCCAACATCGGCTGGGTAATAGAGAAAGTAAGGGAGAATAGCAAAGAAAAAATGCTTCTGCTTCAATGAGTACTCTAAACCGTTTAACTGCATAAACCATAATTGACTATGGTGGGTACTTACAATAATAGGGATATTGTTCACCTTATATGACTCTTGTGTAATTTATATGGAGATTGAGAAACAATTGCTAGATCTGAATATGAATAAAAAGGATTGATCAAGACTGAAGAGGGAGTAGCCAAGGCTATATATTGTCATCCTACTTACTTAACTTTTGTGCTAAATATATCCAGAGCTTATCTATGCAATCCTTTATTGGTTTGTGACTGACTGTGTAGTAGCTTGGTAAGAGAAATTTTTATTTGCATTTATATTTTATCTTTTACCATTGGTTTTTCAGTGTTTGTAGGAAGGAAGGGGTAGCTTGCAGACAAGAATATTTACTTTGATTTACATTTTGCTGTTTTACATTTAATTTTCACTGCTAGTTGTTAGAAAGGGATAAGTTTTAGACAGGCAGACTCTAGCCATCCCAAGGGGCCTAGTCAACTATAAATTCACACAGACTGCAGAGAGGACAATCCAGAGCTTATCTAAACAATCCTGCCTTGGTTTGTGACTTACTGATTTTTATTGTTAAACAGGTGCAACTATGAGCGATAGTGAGCAGAAGTGGCTGGGCGCATTTGTGTGTAATGTAAAGGAATTCCAGCTTTTGTCTGACTTTCAAAACTTGTATGGTCAGAGCAAAACCTTTATTGTACTTAATTTAATATTTTGTTATATATTGTTTGTGTGATTTTTCTGATAGTAGTTGATTTAAATTCTATTTGAATTCTGTAGTAACTGATTTTGACTATTCTTTTTTAGAATGTTTTATTCATTTGCAGTTGAATATGGAATCCTTAAATGAATATGACATTAATGACTTGTTAAAGCACAAATATCTTGCACCGAGTAATAAATAGTATATATATTTAAAGGTAACACCTGATAACACTGGTGATTTGGGTTCCTCATGTCAGAACTTGTATAGATGATTTGCTTACCATTATTAGTAGTAAATCTAGACTTACTAACGATGATTGTACTTGTACAATTGACGTGGCTTGGAGAACTGTTGTTACATATATTATCGACTCGGCTGCTGAGATAAATAATGTTAGGCAAAGAGCAAATAGAACAAATTTAGGAGAAGAAGTGTCTATTGTCTGCAAATATCACTCAAACCTATGAAACAAAATAATGCCACTGACAACTTTGGAATTCTGATACAAGTATTGAGCAGTCTGGGGATTCAGAGCATATAGAAGGAAATGCAGAAAAAAAGAAAGGAAGGAAGAAGTTCACAACAAATAACATGGAAGAAATGTCTGTAAAGCAAAGAGAATGCATGGAGAGACACAGGTTCAAGTCTGCCCATGCTCTGAAACAGACTTCGCATACATGTCAAGCAGAGCATCTCACTGGCCGTCTTCAAGAGAAATCTCGATGAGTGGATGGGAAAAAGAAAGTTCACCCCGGGGATCACTACAGTGGCTCTACTTGAAAGAGGCAGTGAGAACTAACATCGGGTGGCATGATGCCAGGGCACTTCTATGGGCTAGGCTTGTAAACACTCCAGGGCCATTAGTCTAGTACACACCTATGAACCTATGCACTAAAAAGGGCACTGCTTTGTTATGTAACATGCATATTATGGGAATGCTAACATTTTTCTGTCAAAAACCCTTCAATCTACAGAAAAAGGTATCAATTTTCCAAAAGGGATATGAGAAAAAGGAGGCAATGGGCAGGGGAAAAGGAAGAAATCAAAACTGAATGTGGAAGGAATGAAGAATATTACTATAAGAAAAAAGAGGATAATGTCAGACATTAAAAACATGGTTTAAGCTGTGGATGTACAGAGCAAGTTGGATGACAGTTATATGTTTGCAAATGCAATAAGCAATGAAAACAGTGGGATTAATAAGACTAATGGTGGTGAAGATCATTCCTTTGTGACAACTGATAGCGTGGACATTAATGAATTAGAAGTTGAATATTCTTCAGATCTGGTTAGAAAGTATATTACTGTAACTGGAGATTCAATTAGAAGAGGAACTGATGCTTACATTTGCAGAGAAGATAATGAACATCAAATATTGTTATCGTGCCAGGAGCAAAAACAGAAGATGTAAGAGAAGCCTTGGAATGCCTTAATGAAAGGAAGTACGGATGTGTTTTTATTCTTGTCGGTACGAATGATCTCACCTGCAAGGACTCTCTGACTATTAGTAGGAAACGTGCAGTCCTCTTAGATAGCATAACTTGTACAAGTGTAAGAACAAAATGTCCATGTTAAAAAATGTAAATGTTTAGAGCATCTGAGCTTAATTTTGGACACATGTGTGTTCAGATAGGATAGCATGCACATGTCAAGATCAAGGAAAATAATTTTTGCAGCAGATATTTTACAATATTTGAGAAACACAGGGCAGAATTTTTGCTAGGTTGAACATATAACAGTTCAGAGAGAGCAACATTTAGTTAGAAACATTAATAATATTTTTTATTGGAAAATTTGCTATGGTCCCATAAGATTGATGTTATTGTTTGTGAAACATGGTTAAAGAACAATGACTGGAAACCAGTTCTGTCAGGGTATAAATGTTTCTACTGTAACAGACATTCTAACAAAAAACTCAAGTGAGGTTGTTATGATAGGGATTAAAGATAGTTATGAGACCTGTGATTACACCAATACTATAGATTGCGTAACAGTAACAATAAAGACAACTCTGAAACATAACAATTGTTGGACTGTACACACAACCAAAGTCAAGTGCTGATGATCAAGTGGAATTCATACATTTCTTGCGTGAAACACGGGAGGGAAGAATAATATTAACTGTGAACTTAGACTGGAGTAATATTGATTCATTAACATTAGTAAGGAAACTATTCACAACATATGTTCAGGATCAACAATTGCTTCAGACTGTAAAAAAGCTACCAGGAAACAGAACATACTATTCATTGTTTGCGTTCCTAAAGAAATTACTGTTACTTCATGTCAAGTTTTATCGCAGTTGATGTGCAGTGATCATGGGGATTATAAAGGTTTATTTGTTGCTAGATAATTCTGCCAAACTGAAGTCTAAACCAATGCACAGAAGATTAATAACAGATTGCATGGAAGCAACACAGTCATTATGTAAAACAAATCGGAGTTATGAGTTTAAAGGAAAAACTGCAGAAGGCATGTGGATAGTTTTGAAATAGAAATTGTTTGAATACAAAAAAAAAAAATCAAAAAACTGTTTAACATCAGGATCTATGCCAACAGCATCAGGAGGATATATTGTCATAAGAACAAGACTTTTAATTAAGGTGAGACACAAGAAATATAAGAAATGGAAAACAGATTGAACTAACACTTTGACAACTGAGATAAACAAGCTGGACAAACAAATTAAGCACAGAGTGAGACAAAATCTAGGAAAAAGTGAGGAAAATATGTATAAAGATATTGAGCATAATAGGAAGCCATTTTATAAATACATAAGATGTGGAATGAGTAAAGACATTAAAATGTGCATAGATTCAAAAATGTATTCTCAGACACAGATTATAGATATATTACAAAATCTTATTCTAACCATTTTGGCTGCTCAACGAGGATGATAAGTTGTCCTAGTGACATCCAAGTAACCCAAGATACTGAAATCAAATTTGATTATGTTGAAAAAGAACTATGCAAACTGGATCCAAACAAGGCACAGGGTAGAAATGGAATTAGTAATAATGACCTGAGAATGCCTGAACAAGAACTTACAGTATCATTATATTTATTATTTACTAGGCTGTATAAATATGGGGAGATTCCTCAAGATGTAAAATTAAACCTGTTTTAAGGGAAAGGAGAGTAGGACAAACCCAGAGTCATATAGACCCTTTGGATTTCTAGTACTTCTGCATTGTATAGCAGAGGCCTGATTCAGACTTGCTGAATCTAGAGTGTTTGGTATCACTTGAACATTAAAACCAGCTCTTCCCTCAGACGCTGGAAAATATGAGGTATATGCTGCTTCCAACTAACTATAGGTACCTGATTTTGCTTTTATATTGCACATATAATTTGTATTTGCTTTCTACTGTCTGTTTGAATTGTCTGAACTGCTTTTTGCCATATTTTACTGCATACTTTACTAGTCAAGCTGTAGCATGGCCCAGTTCCAGGTTTGTTGTTTCTGGGTTTATTTTGTATCTTCTGAGCATCAATTTCAAGCCATCCTTGTTGGTGAAAGCCCTTCTGCACTCTTGTGGAAGGACAGTGCAGTCTGGGTCCCTTCTAATTGGGGTTGATTGGACTACAGCTCAGAGACAGCATTCTTATCGGCTAGTCTGAGTTAAAAGGATTATTTCTTGTTATATTTAAGCCCTGTGTTTGCACTTGTTTGTGAGTAGTGCACCATCTTGCACTGCCGTGTAGCAGTGGTTACCTTTGATGGTTATAGATGTAATGGTTATAGATGTAATGGTTTTGCTTGTTAAATTTTCCCTTAGCACTTAGTGGTCCTGCAGAGTGGTCCTAGCAACAGAGAACTGAGAAAAGCGACTACTTTCATGATTTAAGCATTTTTTCCTGTTTTTTACCTAAAATACCTTCTCTTGCTTACTTTGAACAAGCCTAAACTGTTTTTTTAGCTGTTTGTTGCATTATATATTATCTGCACTTAAAGTTACATTTGGTCGAAAATTGGTCGAAAGTTTGTTTGTTTGTTTGTTAAATTTAACTGTTAAGGCGACCCACTAAAGTGTGCTAGCCTGTGTAACTGAATTATTACTGTTTCCTGCATTTCTGTGTACGTTCTATCACAAAAACAAAAAATATCCTTGTTTTCCCACCTCTCCTCGACTAGTTTAGACCAGCATACAGGTTTTGCTGTATTCTGGGCTGTGGTGTAGTTCCTGTGTTGTCTATTGCCATACTTGGATAGAAGGAAGTTTCTTTGCTCACCAGTGGGAGTGGGGAGCCTTGAGCAGCCTATCTGTCCCTGAAGGAGTGACCTCAGCACAAGAGCTTGTAGTAATTGGTTGTTTTGGACTATTTCCAGCTCTTTTGAAGTTCCCTGTTTAAAATCCGCTTCTGAGCATTTTTTCTGGCTATACTACTCAGAAATATCTCCTTGTGGTCCTCCAGAGTGGTCTTAGCAACAGAGAACTGAGAAAAGTGACTATTTTCCTGATTTAAGTATTTTTTGCTGTTTTTTACCTAAAATACCTTCTCTTGCTTACTTTGAACAAGCTTAAACTGTTTTATTAGCTGTTTGTTGCATTATATATTATCTGCACTTAAAGTTAACATTTGGTCGAAAATTGGTCAAAAGTTTCATTGTTTGTTTGTTAAATTTAACTGTTGAGGCTGCCCACTAAAGTGTGCTAGCCTGTGTAACTGATGTATTACTGTTTCCTGCATTTCTGTGTACTTTCTATCACAAAAACAAAAAAAACAAAAACAATACCCTTGTCCCACCTCTCCTCAACTAGTTTAGACCAGTATACAGGCTTTGCTGTATTCTGGGCTGTGATGTAGTTCCTGTGTTGTCCATTGCCTTACTTGGATAGAAGGAAATTCCTTTGCTCACCAGTGGGAGTAGGGAGACTTGAGCAGCCTATCTGTCCCTGAAGGAGTGACCTCAGCACAAGAGCTTGTAGTAATTGGTTGTTTTGGACCATTTACAGCTCTTTTGAAGTTCCCTGTTAAAATCCACGTTTGCATAGCTTTGCGCGATTGTGCGCATAGCGCAGCGCCGGTTAAACAAGGTTAAACTTTTTCTGGCTTCGCCAAGTCTGATCTTCAAATTTTCCCTTAAGTAAGCTCTACTCTTAGAATTATCAGTCTACTCGCTTTATTATAAGCCTAGCACTTGTTCTCAAAACCTCTCTTCTAAGTAAGCACTCTCAAACTAAAGTAAGCACTACATCCACCTACCACCCCTGTGAATACCCACTTCCCTTAAAGGCACAGCACTCCCTTATACTATTCTAGCATGTCAAGTGGTGGATCACTGGCATCCTCTCCGGTTCAGCTGGTTAATCTGGGAATCTTGAGACAATGCTACAATTGTCTCATGTACACAGACAACCCTCTCCTCCTCCCAACAAACACAAATACATGTGAGAGATCAACTATATAGCCAAACTGGAGGCTGATCTCTCTCAACTCAGGACTGGCAAGACCAGACAGGAGGAGAAGGTAACCACACACACAGCAAACCCAGTCCCACATAGACCTACCACAATTGCAAACCAAACACATAATAACACAAAGACATACTCGGAGGCTCTAATAAAAATCTTACCAAAACAACAGAGGCTCCCAAAGCAGACACCCAAAAATCTACCACCTCAAAACATAACACATGAAACACATACTTCAATAAAGCAGTGTGTCAAACAATCACAGCCCTTAAAGCCAAACACCATGCCTGATACACTAGTAATTGGTGACTCTATAGTCAGACACACTGACGTTCCGCTTACCAGGCTGAAAAAGGAGAGGGTAACGGTGAGCTGCCTGTTGGGAGCTAGGATCCGCCACATAACATATGCACTCAGGTCACTCCAAAGCAAGTACAAATATGACTCCGTCATTGTCCATGCCGGCGTGAATGACCTGAGATGTACCTCCCTGGACTACATGAAAAGAGACATAGAGGAGCTCTCTGATTATGTAGCCCAGGCTGGTATGACCCTGATCCTGAGCAGCATCTTGCCCTCACCAAGAATGATGCCACAATACAAGGACAAGATGATCAGCTTTAATAATTGGCTCAATTACTGGTGTCATTCTAGGGGGATCCAATGTCTGTCTGCTTGGGATGACATGCTGGACAAGCCATGCTGCTTCGCAAGGGACAGCTTGCACCTGTCACCACTGGGCTTCCGGATATTGGCTAAGGCTCTTGCCAATCCCATAGTGCCTTTTTTAGGCAAGGCTCAAAAGACAAACCCACCTCCTTAGAAAACAAAAATGGAAAAAAACTAAAGGTAATGCTGCTCAACGCCAGAAGTCTAAATCTCAAGATGCAGGCTCTCGAAGCACTCCTCAGTATGGAGAGCATCGATGTCTGTGCAGTAACTGAAACCTGGTTCAAGGCTCCTGAGAGCACCCCAGCTCTACCAGGCTATACCTCGTATCATGCATTTCAGACCCAGAACTCGGGCCGAACCACAAAGGGAGGGGGAGAGTCCATATTCATCAAGGACACCCACACCTCCAGGTTAGTGGCAACACATGAAGCATCGGAGACCATCCAGGTGCTACTAACCATAGGCAAAACTGATATACAACTGGTAGCATGTTACAGACCACCCTCCCAATCTCAGGAACCCCATTCAGCCTTCCTGAAGACATTGGAAGATATGAATGTCTCACCAAATACCATCATATTGGGAGACTTCAACTACCCTAACATAGACTGGGTGCATTATTCTAGCCCTAGCACCCTAGCCCAAAAGTTCCTGGAATTCATTAACTCAAATGCAGTGGAACAGCTAGTCACCTCTCCCACAAGGGGAGAAAATATACTAGACCTGATCATCACAAACATGGGGACAAAATGCTCCACACCAGAAGTATACCCCTCACTGGTGAGATCTGACCACAAACTAATCGCCCTGGATATTCATATTCCACCTCCACCCCTAGCACAAAAGACTACAGTGAGAAACTTCTCAAAAGCCGACTTTACTCTCCTCAAGACTGAGATGGTATCCTTTAAGCCCCCTGGGCCAGAGGAAACCACATCCCACAATGCTGAATCCTTCACAAATGCTTTCTACGGACATCTCCAAGAATGCATGGATCATGCAATCCCAAATAAAACTAAGACCCTCTCCACCAAGGGCAGGCATCCTGTCTGGTGGACCCCAGCCATAAACAAACTGTATAACAAAAGAAGGAAGCTACTGCAAGACAGAGCAAAATCCCATAAAGGGAAGGCATCTCTGACCAGCACTAGCAAAAAACTACGTTCTCTCATAAAAACATCCAAGGCCAACTTTGAGAGAAAAATCGCTAAGGACACTAAAGATAACCATAAGGCCTTCTTCAGCTATGTTAGAAACCTGGGAAGAAACCCTCAGATATGCTCAGAGTTAGTTCATAACAACAAAAAATACACTGAACCCACAGATATTGCCAACATACTGGCAGACAGGTTCAGTGCAAACTTCTCCCCTCCCTCACCCCCAAAAGAAGAAATATTTATCCCAGCTGAATGTAACCTCCCTGTCATCTCAGATGTCCAGGTGAGAGCTGCTCTCAGCAAAGCTAAAACACAGCATCTATGGGACCTGACGGTATCCCTGGTTGCGTGCTACGTAATCTCCAAGAGGAGCTAAACCCACACATAAGAATGCTGATTAACCTTAGCCTTACTACAGGATATGTACCTGAACACTGGCGTACAGCAACAGTGGTCCCACTCCACAAAGGAGGCTCTTCTACAGACCCTGGAAACTACCGCCCCATAAGCTTAACCAGCCTTGTCTGCAAAGCTATGGAAAGAATCATTATGGAACTCATAAACAGAGACATCGGGGACCTACAGACACTTGATCCTACCCAGTTCGGCTTTGTAAAGGGCAGATCCTGCCTTTTGAACCTGGTTGACTTTTTTGAAACAGTCACATGAGGGCAAAGCAGTCCATACAGCCTACCTGGACTTGGCTAAAGCCTTCGACACAATACCCCACTCAGGCATCATAGACAAGCTCAACAGCTTGAATGTAAACCCATATGTCACAATATGGGTTGCAAACTGGCTAAAGGACAGACCCATAAAGTCAAAATCGCTGGAGCTATGTCAGACTCAAAGCCAGTCACAAGTGGTGTCCCACAGGCCTCTGTCCTGGGACCCCTCTTGTTTGGCATTTATTTCTCAGATGTGAAAGCATACACGGGAGGGTTGTGGCTGACAAAGTTCACAGATGACTGCAAACTAGGCGCCATAGTCGATACACCAGCTGACATATGCATCCTACAGAAAGGCCTTACTGAGATGGACAACTGGTGCCGAAGTCATGGCCTTAAACTAAATGCCAAAAAATGTATAGTCATCCCCTTTGGGAAAAACAAAGTACCCACAAATTATCACATAGGCAGTAACCCATTGAGTATGGAAAAAGTAATCAGAGACCTGGGGACCCAAGTTGACAGTGACCTCTCATTCGACACCCACATTGCTAAAGTGGTTAGAAAGACCTTCTACCTTGCCCACCTTGTCATGAAGGGATTCACATCCAGATCAAAGGAGGTCATTGTACCCCTATACTCCTTCCTTATCAGGCCCATGATTGAGTACAATGCCCCATTTGGTATGTACCTCACCCGGCACCTGCAGCAGCTGGAGAGACCCCAAAAGTACCTCACCAAGAGGATCAAGGGCCTCCAACATATGTCATATGCTGCCAGACTAAAGAAACTCCAGCTCTATTCAGTAGCATACCGCCTAAATCACCAGCTGCAAAGCAACAAAAACACCAGGAATCCGGACTCTATACTGGAACAGATGGTTTATTGATACAAAAAACGGTTGAGCGCTTTCTACAGTACACTACTGTCTTCATCAGAACAACATATACCAACAATTAATGCCTTATATAATCTAAAAACCCGCCAAAAAACAATTAATCAATTATATAATTAACATATACCAAATATACAAACCTTAATCCTATGCCTAAAACTTCCATATGTAAGGTAACATCTAACATTCCCACAATGTCTGAAACTGATAAAATAATCAATCCCACACATATTACATATATAAAAAAATTTTCATATATAAGAAATTTTTAAAAACACCTATATTAAAAAATGCCTGTGTTGAAATATAACTCCTAACTACAGCATATTCCAACAATATAAATGCATTTGATAAACATTATAAGAGGAAATTAATTTCCATTTAAAACATTTTTTTATTATTGATTATACAGTACTAGTACCTGCATGTATGAAATGAACAACAGCACCACAGAATACCTTAGATTCACCCACCAGTATGAGTACAGGGGTATCTACTATCTCGATGTTTTTATCTACAGTAAGGACGAAGAGTTTCAATCTTGTATCTATAGGAAGGATACATTTAGCAACAGTTACCTACATTACAACAGTGCACACACATACAACACCAAAAGGGGCATCATCAAGGGACAGTGTATCCGGGCTGCCCGCATGACGACTGAAAGGAATGTTATGCTCCGTGAGTTGGAATATATCGGGCAGCTATTTATTGATAAGGGGTATCCCCTCAAGATGATTAATGATATTATTCTGTATGTCAGTAATGAATGGGTACGGAAATATAAACCACTTCTGGGGGTGGGTATTGTCAAAGTACCCACTGGTGAGGATAATGTGAATAAGATGGACCAATTCGTTGGTGATAATGAATACAAAAAGGCTTGCATTATTAAATATGGCAAACATTCCAGTGAAGTGAAGAATATTATTTCAACTAACTGGAACATATTGACTAGTGATCAGTCAATAAAAAATAAGCTTACTGATAAACCACATTTTGTATATAAAGCTGGCAATAATATAAAAAGAATTATTGAGATTAAATCTAAGTATCAACAAACTGCGAAGACACAGAGAACAGGAACCAAAAAATGTGGGCAATGCAATTTTTGTAAATATATACTAGATACACCAAGTATTATTCTTAAAAATTGCCTAAAAAGTAAGATCTGGTTTACTAGTGGTAATTGCTTGACCAAACACATAGTGTACCTGGGGGTGTGCCAAACATGTAAGAGCTTTTATGTGGGGAAGATGGATCGCTGTTTGAAGAACAGAATTTATGATCACACATACTGTATGAGAAAGTGTGACGTTAATAACGCCTTGTCGAGACACCTCATTAATAGCCCGAATTGTAAGGTGTTCAAATTTGCCATATTGGAAGTGATTTCCCCCAACCCACGAGGTGGTAATATTAAGGCAGTTGTGGGTGAGAGGGAGATTAGGTGGCAGATTAGATTAGATGCAGCTACACCTCCGGGGCTTAATGAAATGATCCCCACAAAACCTTTAGTAAAGGTTTAATCTAATGTAATGAATTATTTATTCAATGTGGAGACATTGAAATGTTGTCGGTTAATGCACTAGTGGCAGTATTTCTCTCTATACATATTCGATATATATGCTTGTTCATTTCATACATGCAGGTACTAGTACTGTATAATCAATAATAAAAAAATGTTTTAAATGGAAATTAATTTCCTCTTATAATGTTTATCAAATGCATTTATATTGTTGGAATATGCTGTAGTTAGGAGTTATATTTCAACACAGGCATTTTTTAATATAGGTGTTTTTAAAAATGTCTTATATATGAAAATTTTTTTATATATGTAATATGTGTGGGATTGATTATTTTATCAGTTTCAGACATTGTGGGAATGTTAGATGTTACCTTACATATGGAAGTTTTAGGCATAGGATTAAGGTTTGTATATTTGGTATATGTTAATTATATAATTGATTAATTGTTTTTTGGCGGGTTTTTAGATTATATAAGGCATTAATTGTTGGTATATGTTGTTCTGATGAAGACAGTAGTGTACTGTAGAAAGCGCTCAACCGTTTTTTGTATCAATAAACCATCTGTTCCAGTATAGAGTCCGGATTCCTGGTGTTTTTGTTGCTTTGCAGCTGGTGATTTAGTTGTTGACCACTGGGATAACTTTTCTTGTAGCATACCGCCTACTCAGAGGTGATCTATGCCTGACATACAAGGCCATGTCCAATCAGGATTTGATGGACATGCTCCATCTCAAAAAATCCAAATCCGTCAGAACCACGAGAGCTAAAGATCTAAACCTCAGCACAAATATGAATAGGACATGCTGGAGGGACAGATTCATAACTCAGAGGCTTCCTACACTCTGGAACAGGATCCCAGTTCATGTTAGGCAGAGCCCCTCACTGACTCTCTTCAAGAGAAATCTTGACGAGTGGATGGGAGATCATAGGTTTACCCTGGGGCTCATCTCTGTGTCACTACTAGACAGAGGCACAGTAAACTAAATCAATACTTTTGTACCATTACATGGGGTGGCAAAAGCCACATACACTATGGCTAGGCTTATAAATGCCCTAGGGCAGATAGCCTAGCACTAAACTATGAAACTATGAAACTATGAAACTTGGCTTATGGTCTTCCAGAGGTTTTTCATGGCTCTGCTATACTGTCAGGTGGAACACTAAGCCTAGCCTCACAGGTACCAACACACCTCTCACCCACTAGCCATTCCTAAGTGTGACTTCTTTTTCTGACCATATAAATTTACGTAACACTATGGATGGACAATTTCCCACAGTTTCCCCAGCCAGCTTGGTCAACATGGGCATCCTGTGGCAGTGTAGCAACTGCCTCATGTTCACCGACAGCCCTCTACTCCTAGTCCACACAAACTCAACATGTGAGAGATGCAACTGTATTAAGAACCTTGAATCCATACTCTCTCACACACCAGTCAATACATAGGACAATAAGCAGATTTTCAGCATGCATACCTCACCTCCTACTCTACCCAAACACATATCACACATACCTACATATGTGGAGGTCCTCACAAGAAACTTACCTAAACACAAGAGACCTCACAAACGCAAGTACGCTACACATAATACTTCCTCTACAGAACACAATACACATAATAGCTCTTGCACCAGTGTTTCACCTGTTAAGCCCTACAGGCAAAACACAAAACCAAACATATTAGTCATAGGTGATTCCATCATGAGACACGCAGATGTCCCTCTGAGCAGGCTGAATAAGGAAAGGGTCACAGTGAGCTGTCTGTCAGGTTCTAGGATATGCTATATCATGCATGCACTCCTCTGTCAAAAACAAGTACAGTAATGACTCCATCATAGTCCATGTTTGTGTGAATGACTTGAGCTGTACCTCTATGAAGAGAGACATGACTGAGCTCTCAGATTATGTGCCTCAGGCAGGTATGTCCCTAGCCTTAAGCAGCATTTTACCTCCACCTAGGATGATGCCTCACTACAAACAGAAAATTATTGACTTAAATAATTAGCTGAGTTTCTGGTGTCAATTTAAGGGGATCCAGTATATTGTCAACCTGGGATGACATGAATGACAGACACAGGTCTCAGTGCTTTGCCAGAGATGGTCTTCATCTGCCCCCCCCCCCCCGGGGATTTCAGCTACTGCCTAAGGCTCTTGCTAGCCCCATAGTGCCTTTTTTAGGCAGTGTCTCAAGGACAACATTTTTGATGTTAAAACACTATCTAAAAACAACTTCAAGGTTATGCTGCTAAATGCTAGGAGTCATAACATGAAACTGCTATCACTGGAAGCAGTCCTCATCTTGGAAGACTTAGACATTTATGCAGTCACTGAGATCTGGTTTAAGGCTGTAGACAGCACCCCAGTCATACCAGTTTACACCTCTTTCCACATGTTCAGATCACAAACGGAAAGTATGAAATATAAAGGAGGCATTGTATCAATATTCATTAAAGATAAATACACCTCCAGATTGGTTAAACAGTATGATTCCCTGGATATACTTCAGGTGCAATTAACTGTTGGTAGGACACCTACTCAAGTCATTATCAGCTGCAGGAGCCACCCCCCCCCCATGAATCACGACACTCACTCTGCCTATTTGGATCTACTTGAGTCTATCAAGATGCATCCGAATACCATGGTTTTGGGAAACTTTAACTACCCATCCATTGACTGGGTAAATTACTTGTGCTCAAAGGTTCCTTGACTTCATTAATTCCAATGCCCTGGACCACCAGGTCGACACCCCCACAAGAGGTGCCAACATCCCAGATATGGTACTTTCCAATATGGGGGGACCACTGTAGCACCCCTACTGTGGGGACTTCCCTGGTAAAATCTGACCACAAATCAGCCTCATTCAAACTAACTATCACATCTGACCTCCCTGTAGCAGCAATTAAACTAAAAAAACTTATCCAAAGCAGATTATAACCTCTAACAGGATGGTATAAATAGTTTCACTGGACCCCCCCCCCAGATGGCATCGCCAACTATGCTGAGTTCTACACCAATGCTTTATACAATCACCTGTATAACTGCATTGACTTGGCTGTATCTGATAGGACCAAAACAAGCTCATCAAGGAAGAACAAACCTGCCTGGTAGACATCTGCCATTAAAAGGCTTTACAATAAGAGGAAGAAGGAGCAAGCTCTAAACTGGAAGCACTCCCTTCTCAGCTCAAACAAGCAATTAAGACTTCTTGTAAAGTCCTCCAAAGCAAACTCTAAATCCAAATTAGCTTCCTCCACTAAGGAAAATCATAAGGCATTCTTTAGTTACATCCTTAACCTAAAAGGAAAGGCCCAGATTTGTGCCAAGCTGGAAGTTAATGAAACCACATATCCTGAACATGTGGACATAGCTAACCTGTTGGCCGACAGGTTCTGTGTAAACTTCATTCCCCTGTCCATGCCACACATACCCCATGACATCCCTACCACCTGTTTCCTACCTTGTATCTCTAAAAAGCAGGTCATAAACGCCTCCCTAAGGCCAAAAACACAGCACCTATGGGACCTGATAACATCCCAGGTTGCATTCTACATGGCCTCCAACAAAAATTAACAACACCATTGGGTACTTTTTTCAATCATAGTCTAAGCAGCAGCTTCATCCCAGCTGAATGGAAAACAGCCACCGCTATTCCCTTGCACAAAGGTGGTGCTTCCAATGACCTGGGAACTATAGATCTATTAGCCTGACTAGCCTTATCTGCAAGGCCATGAAGCAAATTATCATGGACCTTATCAATAAAGATATAGGTAATCTCAAAACACTTGATTCTACTCAGTCTGGATTTTTCAAAGGAAGATCATGCCTGTTAAACCTGGTGGACTTCTTTGAGACAATCATCAAGGCCCTGGACAAGGGGAAATCTGTACATACAGCCTACCTAGACTTAGCCAAGGCTTTTGGGACAATTCCCCACTCAGGCATCATTGACAAACTCACTCAACTATGCATCAACCCTTATATCATTAGATGGGTCACTAACTGGCTCACCGATAGAACACATAGCCAAAATAGGGGAAACCACCTCAACAGCAGACCTGTAACCAGTGGTGTTCCACAGAGATCAGTCCTGGGACCTCTACTGTTTGGAATCTAATTCTCTGAAGTAAAAGCTAAAAGTAAAGGTTTGTGGCTGACAAAGTTTACTGATGACTGCAAACTGGGAGCAGTCATAGAATCTCCAAATTATGTCAACATCCTGCAATAGGGTCTTACACAAACAAGTGATTGTTGCCAAAGTCATGGCCTTCAGCTCAGTGTAAAAAAATGTATTATCATCCCTATCAGTAAAAGCGATGTTCCTGCTAACTACCACATCAAAAGCAACACCCTAAGTACACATTCAGTTGTGAGAGACCTGGGCACACAGGTTGACAGCAATCTTACCTTTGATCACCATGTCTCTACTGTGGTAAGAAGGGCATTCTATATTGCTCATCTCATAAGTAAGGACACTGCCTCCAGAAAAAAAGAAGTTATAACCTCCCTGTACTCTTCCCTCATCAGGCCAATAATTGAGTACAATGCCCCTTTTGATATGCACCTTTCCATGCACCTGCAGCAATTAGAGAAACCACAAAGGTTCCTCACAAGGAAAAATCAAGGTCTTCAGCATCTGTCCTATGTGGATCATCCGAAAATCACTATCACTTTATTCTGTTTCGTGCACACTACTCACAGGTGATCTCTGTCTAGCATATAAAACAATTTCTGACCCTGCTTTATTGGAAATCCTGCATATCGGCAAGTCAAATGGTACACGAGTTACTTGCTCTAAAGACCTTAACCTGGTATGTGACAATAATAGAACCTGCTGGAGGGACATATTTGTCTTCTAGAGGTTACCACACCTTTGGAGCAGACTCCCAGTTCATTTCAAACAGAACACTTCATTGGACCTCTTCAAACACAGTGTGGACGATTGGATGTGTAACCATAAATTCACCCTAAGGGTTTCCAGCTGTGTCCCTCTTGGAAATGGGTATTAGGTGCTGATTAGGGGTAGAACTTGGCTAGGTTTGTAAGGACCCTAGGGCCATTAGCCTAGTAACTTCCTTTGATCCCATCCTTTGATCCTACCAAAACCCAAACCAAACCAAGGATGGTTCTATTGTCATAATGAACCAATGTGATTATGTTAATGCAATGAATGATTTGGTTTCTGATGCTCAAGTGTTCAAAATGATTACTGAGAAAGATGTTAATCATATTGTTAGTAGAATTAATATGTGTATATATGATTTACAGTTAATGAATGATACTGATATTAAAACTTTCAATTTTTTTACTGTTTCATGTCCAACCATTCCTGTGTTATATGGCCTACCAAAGGTCCATAAATCCCTCCATAAGCCACAAATGAGACCAATTGTCTCTGGAAGGGGATGGGCAACTGAGCCCGTATCAGTCTATCTACAAAATGTTCTAAAAAAAATTTACATCATGTCTGCAGTTATATCAAAGATACTGGTGATTTTTTGACTAAACTGTTTGTGTGGTTTAATTTGACTACAGAAAGGAATTTCATGTTTGTGATATTGGACATCAAGTTCCTATTTACCATTATCCCTAATACTTATGGGGTTAATCAGATAAGGGAAATTATGTGTGAATATGGCCAGTATACAGCAAGGCAGATAGAAACATTCTGTGAACTTCTAGAATTAGTACTGGAGAATAATATATTCTTATTTAATAAATAGATTTACCATCGTGTGTCCGGTGATGGGTACTGCAATTGCCAATACCTATGTGAACCTGACATTAAGTAAATGGGAAGATACTAATATATTTGGTAGGAGTAATATATATGCATCTAAGATACTTTTCTATAAACGCTTTGTAGATTATTTTTTTTTTGTTTGGCAAGGTGAACGAGATGAGTTGGATGAACTTTTTACATATATTAATCAAACCACTGAGTTCTTGAGGTTTGAAATGAATGCTTCATTGAATGAAATACATTTTTTGGATGTGAAGTTACAATATGATGGGAATTTATTGGATACCTGTATATTTAAGAAAAATGTACATACTAACAAATATTTACATAAAAAATGCATGCATGCTGAACATACTTTTTAAAGGTATTACTAAGAGTCAATATTTGCAAGTTAGCAGGTTGAACACCAAGCATGATACATGTATTAAACAGATGGAACACATGGCAGAGGAGTTTTTGGCAAGAGGCTATGATTTAAAAGAGCTGGAAACTACTATGAATAAAGTAATGAAATTGAGACAAGCGGAAGCTAAACCACAATTTTCAAATTGGGGCAGTATGAATGTAGGAACGTGCCAAAATTATGGTGCTCTGAGATATTTAATGACTTATGGTAGAGCAAGTCAATCAGTAAAAAAGATTGTCAGGAATAATTGGGACATTTTAAAAGCTATACCTGGCCATGAAAAGTGGCTTTGTGACAAGCCACTTTTCACATATAGGAATTGTGAAAGTTTGAAACAGTGCTTGTGTTACAAGGATTTTGCCCTTAATAGAAATACATCTGTTATTTATAATAAGAAGGGAACTATTCCATACTACAACTGTCCTTGTTGTGCTAATATATGCTTGTGTAATTCATTTATACATCCAACTACTAAAAAGAAGTTTACTTTTAATAGTAATGCTACTTGTAATACCCCTTTGGGTGTTTATTTGGCTAATTGCCAACAATGTTCAGGGTTCTATGTAGGAAAATCCACTAGAAGATTACGAGATAGTATAGTAGAACATAAATCGGATATACGTAGAGGGGTAGAAACAAACTCATTCGCTAAGCGCATACAAGATGATGATAAGTCACACAACTTTTTGTTTAGAGTTATAGAAGTTCTACATCCCAATATCAGGTGTTGTGATATTTAAGTTAAGTCTCAGGTTATATATATATATATATATATATTATATATATATATTTATATATATACCTGTTAAATATATATTTTTTAAAAGATATTGTTTATTTCTGTCTGTTTGAATACTATTTGATAAAATGCACACTGTTTTTGAAGCTTTTATGATTTATATGACATTTGTATGTTTCTTTAAAAGACAGGATTGTACCTAATTGAGTTAATTTAATCAATTATATAAGGTTGAGGTTGTGGTGATGAATTTGTTCTGATGAAGTGATAATACAAAAGCGCTTGACCTGGATGTATTTTTTTATTTTATTGTGGAATTGTGAATAAAACATTTGGGCATTAGTTATTGGAGTCGGAGTGGTTGCTGGATTATTAACTGTTGTTTTTTCCACTCTTCACCCTTGGCTTTTACTTGTTGTGATTTGGGTGATTGACTGCCTACTAAGCCCAGTTCCGGTTATGGATGAGCATGATCTCTCGCCGGTTTTTGAGGAAGAGCTGGATTCCTTGCCCTTTCCGTGTGGGCAACAAGCGGAAACAAACAATGACAACTTATTTGCTCTAATTTTAAACCTTACTAATAAGGTTTCTGAGTTGCAGGAGACTGTTAACAAAATACACAAAACTAATAGTCCGATGGGTATAGAAAGGAGCGGAAACCAACTAGGGACTGATGTTGATGGTGCATTTCCTGTTTCTCGAAGCCAGAGTCAGCAACAGTGACAGCACCCTCGGAGCACTGAAAATCAAGCTGTGCCTTCCGCAAGTGTGGGACAAACTGTTTTTAGAAATAAAAGTCCTGTAAACAATGGAATACATGATTGTTTGAGAGATTGGTCAAAAAAAGAATGTGGTTTGTTTCCTTCTTCGTTCGAAAATGGCGTGACAAGCATGAATAATAGGTTAGTGACTTTAGAAATAAAAATGAACAAGGTACGAGCACTACAGTGCGATAACACTTATTTAAAGGAAAGTATGGCAAAAGGGAGGGTTCCTAAGGGCTTCATGCCTTTAGGTTCCCGAATGGAATTAAGAAAGGCCAGGAGGAATGTGATGAACTTTTGAAAATGTTTCACAGACATGGCCTTGAATTGATGGATTTTATTTTAAAAATAAATAACAAAAGAATTGAAGAATTGTTTAGAAATATTGATGAAATTAATAATTTGATATTGAATGATTTTAATTTTAACCTGTACTCATTTAGGTATAATATTATATTTGATAAAGTTGAAAATGAAGTATGTAATAATATAGATAGAAAAAAGAAAAAATTACTAAGAGATGAATATGATTATAAACATGGATTGGCATATCCTTTACCTAAAGCATATTCATACACTGCTAGTGAAAGTAATAATGAGTCTGCAGCTATGGGTGGTATGAATCAAAATGTTAATAATAAACAGATTAGTAATGTAAACTCGTATGACACTGAATTTCCACCATTAAGAAGGTCAGAAAGGATTTTTAATAAAAATCAAGGAAGATTAGAAAAATCTGATTTTTTAGGGGACAGGCGGGAGGGGAGATTTTGATACAATTATCGAAACCCAATGAACCGACGAAAGAACAGTTACGAATAATTGAGGTGACAAATGTGAACAATACATATGAAGACATTACTTCTGATGATGGATTAGTATTTTTCTACAAAGGGTTTAAGATTTATAATTATGCCGGATTAGAGCTGAGTAAAGGTTTGTTTCATTTATTAATGAGAGGGTTAAAATTTGTTCCTACGGTTAGAGAAGATGTTAGTAAAACCTTAATAGAACTGAAAATATTTGTTAGGAAACTAAATCTTAAGGTGTTAAACAGAGATAGTAATGAAGGGAATACACACAAGAAAAAGAATATGATGAAGAAAAAAAGTTGTTATAACCCCCCGTTACTACCTATCCTAAGTTCCTTTGAAAGTGTATGTTCTCAGGAAATATACAAAAAGCTTAATGAACATAAAAGGAGAGTTTTTAATTTGACTAAGGACGAAAATGTATTGTTAGAGGAAATAAGATGTGATGATAAAGTTAGATATATGAAGCCTGAAAAGGGAGGGGGAATGGTTATAGTTAATAATGTGGACTATCATAATAAAATTTTTTGTATGTTGAATGATGGATCTAAGTATGAAATGGTTTCAAGGAATGAAATAAACTTGGCCCATAGGAAGATTAAATTAATACTGGAGGACTCATTATTTCAGGGGGTGATTAATGAGGAAGTATTTAACTTTCTGATGGTGGAACATCCAACCTTTCCGCTTGCCTTTGGTATTCCGAAAACCCATAAAGATTTGATAGATCCACCCTATAGACTTATTATTCCTGGTTTTAATACTATATTGTATCCATTGGGGGGGGTTTATTGATCGAGTTGTTAAAAGTGCTATAACACCAGTAAAGCATATTTTAATAGATTCCTGGGATTTTTTAAAAAGAGTGAAAAATGAATTTTATAATGATGACAGTTGTTTCTCTACTGTGGATGTGGTGGACCTATATACATCTATTCCCCATGATATAGGTCTGGAAATGTTCCAAGAAGTTTTGGTTATGGAAAGTAGTTTAAGTAGTAGTATGATTAATTTTATATTGGAATTGATGGAGTTAGTGTTAAAATATAATTTTTTTACATTTGGGGGAGAATTTTTTAGACAGGTTAGGGGTGTTGCGATGGGCAACTGTTGTACCCCGACATTTGCAAATCTGGTGATGTATAGATGGGAATCTATGTTTTTATTTAACTCACCTCTTAAGGATTGCTGGTATCTATATTTAAGGTTTTTAGATGATGTGTTTATTTTATGGAAAGGTGAAGGATTACATGAAAAGCTAATGGATTTTTTAAACCAAGTTTGTGACTATTTTAAATTTACTGGTTGCACAAATAGTGAAAGTATTAATTTATTGGATGTAACATTATTTAAGGATTTTAATCTAAAAAAAGTTTCAGTCTAGTTTATATAGAAAGCCCACATTTTCTAACGATTACCTGGAATTCATGAGTAGCCACCCTAATTATGTCAAAAGAAATATAGTGAAGGGACAGATGGTTAGGGCTTTAAGAATGTGCTCTAATATAGAACTTGTAAAAAGAGAAACTCAACTACTATTAGAAATGCTTTTAGCTACAGGTTATCCATATTCTTTTGTTTCACAGATTCGAGAAGAACTTGTGGGACAGTGGGATGTGAGATATAAACCCCTTTTAGGAAGGGACGAGGAAATCCCTTTTAAAAAAATTAGAAGAGGTTAATCCTTTTTCACAAGCTATGGTTTTAACATATGGTGAAACATCAGGGGAAGTACAGAGAATTATTAAAAATAATTGGGCAATGTTTAAGGGGAATAAAGAGGTATTAACAACTATAGGTGAAAACCCCCTATTTACATACAAGATGAATAATAATTTAAAGTATTTATTGGAAAATAATTATTCCAGTAATAATAACAAGTTGAAAGGTACCTCTAGATGTAGGACCTGTGATTATTGTAAGTTTATTATTGATGTTCCTAAAATTACTGTGGGTCCCTATAATAGAGAGGTTAGTTTTATGAATGGATCTTGTAATACTATGGGGGTGGTTTATCTAGCCCCTTGCTCAGAATGTGGACAATTCTATATAGGTAAAACTGAGAGGAAGTTGAGTAGAAGGATATATGAGCATTGTTATAGTATTAAGAGAAAAGATGAAAAAAATTCCTTATGTAAACATAGTAAGATGTTCCCTTGCCATAGTTTTAAGTTTGGTATATTAGAAGTAGTAGGACATGATTTCAGAGGTGGTGATTGGAATAATAAATTATTGAGGGCTGAAGTCAAATGGCAACTAAGACTAAATGCTAGTGAAACCCCAGGATTAAATGAGCATGTCAGTATTAAACATGAATTAAAATATAGGGCATTAAAATGTTAAGTCTCAAGTTAGATATATTATATATGTTATTTTATATATATACCTGTTAAATATATATTTTTTAAAAGATGTTGTTTATTTCTGTCAGTTTGAATACTATTTGATTGAAGTTTTTAGGATTTATATGACATTTTTATGTTTCTTTAAAAGACAGGATTGTACCTAATTGAGTTAATTTAATCTATTATATAAGGTTGAGGTTGTGGTGATGAATTTGTTCTGATGAAGTGATAATACGAAAGCGCTTGACCTGGATGTATTTTTTTATTTTATTGTGGAATTGTGAATAAAATGTTTGGGCATTAGTTATTGGAGTAGGAGTGGTTGCTGGATTATTAGGTGTTGTGATATTGTTAACAGATTAGACATCAAGGAATATGAGTGGATTGTGCATATGCAGGCAGATGCATACCCTGGCTTAAATAAGCAAGTTACTACAAAACCTATTTTAAAACTTAAACAAAAGAGGTTAAATTAATAAAGTTTTCTTATGATTCAAAAACTTTTTGCCCTTGTACCTGTTACTAAGGATATACTAGTATTTATCATTTTTAATTAATGTATGGTTTTGATAGGGTGGGTTGTGTCATGTGATTTTACTTAGAATTTTATAAAATATGGTTGTTTATTTTAGATTTTATAACACTGATGAAGGATTTATATCTGAAAGCTCTGTTTTTTATTAAATTTATTTCAACGTCATGAAGTTTGCTTCTTTTTTTTTTTCTTCTTTTGTGAATATTTGCTTGGTTTACTTCACTTTACCACATTTTTCACATTTTATTTTTGCATTTGAGGTCTCAGACTGTTCACTGATATGTCTGCTATTAAACATATTACTGGAGAACTTTGACAACTTGCCCCGGAATAAAGCAAGGGTTACCACCATTGGTGAGCTCTAACATGGCCATTTTCTCACTGACAATAGTCCTTAATGATTCAGACACAGGCTCTCCACAGTGATTCTACATGGTCTGTTGAAGCACTGAGGTGAATTATCTCCTCAACAGAGATAAATAATCCACTGTATTCAGCAAGCTCTGCGCAGAGTGCCTGAATAGTGTCAGAGCTGCTGCATGCAATATGGCTGACGAGTGATCCAGGAACAAGCCCCTGAGATGTGAATGAGCCCGCCTACACTATTCCCACACAGACACCACTGCCATATATTAATTACCTCATTTGCTTTTGAAAAACATGCAAATGAGGTGAATTAGCAATCCAGGAAGCAGGCAGGGGTCTGTGCAGGAATAGTGTAACCTGCAGAAATGTGTTCAGTTACTAACAGAATACATTTCTGCAAATTACAAAACGGAGGCATGACAGCTTGAAAGAAAGCATATATTCAATGTAGTAGGCATGCCAATGGCCAAATGTATGGCCATTGGCATGAAAACTAGTTGCAATTTTATAAAAAACAAGTTTTTTTTTTGGCCGATCTCGGACATTTAAGCGTAGGGCAGTGGCGTGCAAACGGGATCACCACAAAAATAAGAAAAAAAGGGGGGAAATAAGCTTTTATACTCAAATCAGCATTTTGTCATAATAGTCAATGACATGCATAACACAACAATACCAGGGAATAATGTCTGCTAAGGGGAAGGCTCAGTGCGAGTGTGGTAACCATTAATTAGTGTTCTGGTTTATGTAAATGAGGGGATTGATACTGAATCACAGATTTCCTCTCAGTGTTAGCTTGCACCCAGCCGTGTAGGTGCAGCTACAACATTGTATAAGTATAAGAGGTGGATGACCTCATAAGGGTCTGTGTCATGCATGCTATAAGCTAATTGGAGCTCTATGGCCTGTGTTTGCCTTTACCTAAGCAAAGCTAAGGAAGGGGGTGTGTCTGAGGCTGCCTAGCAGTGTTTACATTGTCTAAACGGGTGTGCACACTGCGCACCAGGTTTTAAACCAAAAAAAAAAAAACAGGAAATAACATCACTGTTTATATCTGAGCACTGGGTATGCACGGCGCACCTTGGTGCTTAAACAGGAAGGCAATGGGAAGGGAAAACAGCAGTAGGAAGGCAGTCAAGGAGAACTAGCATAGCTGGCAGGTGAAATGTATCAGAATCAGCCAATTACACGGGCAGCAGCCCAGCACACTACTATAAACTATGCAAACACCTTTCAGTCTGTTTTTCCCAAAAGATCTACACCACCGGTGTACACAGACCGGGAAATTTTACCTGACAAAACTAACAAAATGTTAGGGGCTGCTTCACTCTCATACATCAATATGTGCAAGAGGCTGGGGGTGGTGAGGATGTGAATGCTGATGACCATACCACAGTGAGGAGGAGGAGAAGAGTGTACAGACCTAGGGTAACCTACTAGGGGGCTACTTGTGCTGGAGATAGTAGAGCGCTATAGGGTGGACAGGGACATACTACAGCAAATTGTTGAGCTGTGCCGGCTCCGCCTCACACACTGAACCAACAGAGGGGAACCCATCCCAGTGAATACCAAGGTATGTGTAGACTTAAGAATACTAGCCACAAGTACCTTCCAAAGTGCAACTGGGGTGTCATGGAGATCTCAAAGGCATCACCATCCAGGGTACTCCACCAGTTCCTGGATGCCATGTCAGCACATGCCAGTGAGCACATATAATTCCTCAACACCCATGAGGCATTGACCAGTAATATGCATCTCTTCCACCAAATAACAGAATACCCTGAGGTAGTGGGTGCTATAGACTGCATGCATATACACATCAAAGCACCACCTGGTGAGTGGGGTAGGGTCTACATAAACCGCAAGGGCTTCCCCTCCATCAACTGCCAGGTTGTGTGCGATGCCCAGGGCATTATCTTGAATGTGTGTGCTGGCAGCCTTGAAAGCTATCACGACTCCCACATCTGCAATATGACGCAGCTGTACCAGTCATTTGTCAGTGGGGACATCCCATATAGCCATCTAGTGGGGGTTCTGGCTACGCACTGGAGCCGTGGCTGATGACACTCCTCAGAAATGCACACACACCTGAACAACAAGAACTCCATAATGAGGTACATGCACAAAGCAGAATCATAATAGACCATGTGTTTGGGATGCTCAAGTCATGGTTCCACTGCCTGGACATATCTGGTGGAGCCTTGAAGTATTCTCCAGCTACACATACACAAATGTTCATAGTATATGCCATGCTACACAATATGATCCTGCAGAAACAGCTGCAGCAGGAACAGCATGAGGCAAGGCCACACCCCCCTCCATCATTGCCAAGGCCATCACAGGCATAGAGTGACACAGAGGAGGAACTACCTGAACCTGCACATGTAAGCAGAAGGAGGCATGTCCAGTATGTGTAGGCCTTGGCAAAGAGGCAACGCATAGCACATACACTGACATGGTATGGACCCAGGGAATGACACCTCTCTCTGACTCATACATACAGTAAAGGGGATGACAAACATGACACTACCTGTGCTTTATCATGTATAGGGAGTGTACTATATGCATCTGACATAGTCAGCCCTCCAGCACCGTCCTCAATACTGGCCCAACCACAAGGTAAATCACCCTTCCTATCAATTACTGAATGGAGTAGTATGTTCTGATAGTTGTATCTATGGTGTGGATGCAGCATGCAAGGGAATTGGGTGGCTGAATGGGATGGCAGCAGATACTGGACACATATATGGCCAGCATGAAATCCATAACAAATAGTGGCATCAACATACTAGGCAGTACTGGACAAGGTGACAAATCCCATTGCAGTCCACTGGTGGCCCAAATAACTGTGTGTGTTCATAGGACACATACATGCATGTCAGTGAGTCTCACATACAAACCGCCAGCCTCAGCCAACAGGACAGGTGTAGATGGCCATAGAGAAAGGCTGGGCTAAGGCCTCCAATTGATGACAATGGTGCACAGCCCCCCTCCAGACCTACACAAACTGACTACAACAGGTCTGGCAGTTGTGTGTAAGTTCTGAAGGGTAAGAAGTCCGAAACTGAAATGTAGGTCAATAAAACCTAAGATCTGTACTCTATTGATATGCCTCCAGTCTGCATGATAGGTCAGTATACAATATGAAATGGAAGCCAACAGAGTACCTGAAATAACAGTACTGTCATAGTAAATGTTTAACGTTGTCAGGTGTGCCCCCCCCACAATCCTATGTAGAAATGCAGTAGCATGTAAGTGTGAGGAATAATATCATTGGAACACAGATTACCTGAGCTGGCCCAATCTACAGGATAGATTGTTGCATGTGTACAATATGCAGGGGTCTGTGTGTTAGGTTATTGTGTGTTCTATATTGTGTGGAAGTAGTCAGCATGTAGGCAAGGAGGGTTGTGTCTCGGTGGCCTATGCAAAGTACTGTGGATGACAGGGCCATGTTCTGACAACTGCAGTGCCAGCCACAATGCTTCTCAGCAATACCCATGCCAGCAGTCATCCATACTCACTATCCAGATGTCAGTATCTGTCACCATCTGAAAGATGGACACGCCACATATGTGGGCCCATACATACACACAGTACACAGGTGGAAATACCCTAGACAGAGTTCATAAAATGTTACTGTCAAATGGACACACCTTTGGAATTGTACATACAGGTTAGCAGCACATTAGTTGTCTTTGTAGTATGGAATACTGGTGTAGTCTGACCAATCACTGGCAGACTGCAAAAGGCACAGCTATGAAGTAATGAGAGACTGTCTATGTCCCCGCACAAGGCAGCATAAGGGGACTGTCCCAGATATACCTGTGAGTTGGCTGCAAGTAGCTGCCAAACCGCACATGCACTCAGCTCACTCCACCACAGGTTTATCACAGATCATATCCGCACTGTTGGGAATGAGCACAGTATGACCCCACTTCTTTATGGGAATACCCAGAAAATGCAGCATGCTGAAGGGGGCTTCTATGCAGGTGTGTCCCGAGCTGTAAGCAGTACCCTGCCTGCACCAGACCAATAGATCAATATGGACAGGAAGTATTGCCATTAACACTTCTCACACTTACCCTGTCACCCCAGGGGAATCCACTGGCTCACAGCCTGGGAATGTAGGAGTGAAGAATGCACTGGCCTGCTACAGATGGCCTGCATCAATACCGAATGGCCTACAGTCCTCTGTCAAAGGCCTGTGTCTCACCCGTAGTGCCAATGTATGGTATCTCATGGGGCCCTAACTAACAACCTAACACAGTCAATGGAACACAAATGCAAGGCCATGCTGACAAATCTCAGTAGCATTCCCCCATGTCCTACTGCAAGAACTGTGGACCAATCCATAAATACCGCTGTGATGAAGGGCAAACTATAGGGATACTTCTCAGATATAACTGGCATAATGTTAGGAAGAGGATAGAATAACAGAGGGGGGGGGTGTAAAAGCATGGACGTCATGGAGTGTGTGAAGTCTGAAACTTTGATGTGTGCCCATATCACCCCTGCCTGCAAACCATTAATGGGTGGCTACAAACCTGCTCGTAAACCACAATGTGAAGGGGAACTGACCAGATATATGAGCCCTGCCTCTGAGTAACCTGGGTGAATCTGTACAGCTGAGAGGTACGGACACAGCAGGATATGGCCATTCTGTTAAGTCAATATATGTAGAAGAAGGGGATCCTTAGCCACCATACTACCAAAGGTGCTGGACCATTTACACAGATGCATCAACAAGTGTCTGTAGCTACCCCTCCAGAATGGCAGGAGTGTGCAAGAATGTGTAGGCTGCGGCCCACAATACTGGACTCAGCTGCATTCATCTTGTATTTCCCAGTAAATAACTATGAGCAAATAATTATATGTCAGTAGTTGATGACATAATACATAACAGTGTAAAACAGTATATATGTCTGAATATCTCTGCTAACACCAACCATGTAACACAAGCAGCACAGACAGCAATAGTTATAGTATCGCCCTAACTGTCACCCATTGTGACTCCATATTGTCAACCTATCTACAGATATCCTGCAGAAACAGGTTGCTAGCTATAGGTGCAGAACACCAAACCCTGAACTGGAGTACAACCCTACCTGGAATGGATTCACACCTTCAATACATAAGGTCATACTGGGCATGCTCATACACTTAGAGAAATGAAGCCCATGTCTGACAACACAGAGGACTATGCATATCTGTCATTTGCAGATGTCTGTGCACACAGGCCAAATTGTACACCATTTATGCTTCACATACACATTGGATAGAAATACATACACATATCTAAGGCCAACAAACTATAATATGTCAAACATACATACACAGAGATGTGGGGAAGAGAGAGAGAGAGGCAGACAATGACAGAGAAAATTCTGTTATAAGGCCTGTCCCACCCACTAAACTTCCAGTTTGCCTGTATCACATGATGTGCTTATGTCAATCACTGTAGAAATTCCTTTTGGTAGCCCTCAGGCCTATAGTGCCTGTGGTGCTTGTGATAACTGTATAACCTGGTAGTACAAATAATTATTCATGTAGCATTTCTAAACTCAGTCCTGTCAAATGTAAAGTTGTGTATGACTCAGTGTGTCTGTGTGTGTGTGTGTGGAGGGGGGGGGGTTGTGTGTGTACGTGTGTGTGTGTATGTGTTTCCAGAGGAATGATTTATGGCCCATTCACACACACTGCACTTCGCATTGTCCATGTTAACACTATATCAGTCACTTTGAAATAACCCATTGGGAAGTCTCAGAATTTTAAGCTCCATGGCACTCACAAGATCTGCATAATACTATAGTGTAGCATACTAGTTAGGTAGAAGTTTTAATCCCAGACATGGCAACTGTGAAACTGTGTGTGTTTGTGCGAGATAGTGTGTGTGTGTCTTTGATGACACCTGGTTTTGTGGACATTTACACTTATTACTCTCCACTTACCCCTCCTTTAGCACTGCTGCTGATGTCACTCAACTTCAAAGATACCTTTGGAGAGCTCTCCCACATATAATCTCAGTGGCACTCGCAATAACTGCATAATACCATAGTGTAGCTTCCCAGATTTAGATTTGGTGTGTTACTTACACATTGTCTGTCTTTATAAATCCAGTAGCATACGCTGATGATTGCAGTCAGTAAATGGTAACATCCATGCGTGTTACTGACTTCATATCCCCCAGAAGAGACGTTTTACAACAAACCCTGTTACACCAGCAGTTTTCTCAGTTTATAACAGCAATATGTCAATAGTGGCCATGTGTTTGTGCTTCTGTCCCCCAAGTCTGTCACTCTTTGTCCATATGTCATGCAATAAGAGGTGGGTATGTACAGTATATCATTATTTACTATCATTCCTGATATCAAGGCAGTGATATATCAGACTGCCAGACATGTTATGTATAGGAGGCTTTATATTTGAGGACAGAACCTGGACATTCTGTTGTAGTCTATACAGTAGTGAGGTCTGTGCACTAATGGTGACTGTTGACAGAATGCCAGTATTGCGTAACAGTGTATTGTGAATATGTTATTTGGCTTCTGTACAGACTGTGGTAGATGTCAATGTTCTTGGTCCTAGTCTACCTGACGTTGCATGCTGCTCCAGTTTCTGGTACCCTATCAGCTTATATGTTTGTAGGGCCAGACTGAGTCATGTCCCATACCACAGTCAGGCATCAGACTACATTGTGAATTGGGCCAGTATATGTAGGGTTAGTGTGTGAGTGGCAAATATGATGATGTGTTTTGTTCACGCAGTCCATATACTGTACTATTAATTAGGCTTACCATTATGTGACTGTGTTGACATTGGTTGTGGGTATGCACTTTCAGACTGGAGTCTGATACTCCTTGCTGTTACATGCCTGTAGTGCCTGCTATATTTGTAATTGCATGTGTATTCCCCCATAGGAAAATAGGGATAGTGTTGTGGCAGTCTGCCTGTAGTTTAGACAGTGTTTGGCGACATGCCTAGCAGCTCAGTGTATATACCCCTGTGTGATATTATGTACAGATATCTGCCAGATGTAGTGTTGCCTGGCCACCATACATGTTGTGTATTACTGAAAAAGCAGTGGGATGCTGTGAAGATATATGTCACTGACTAGTGGGAAGTATGTGGTCTTGGGACCTGTGCACCTCCAGTTAATATATGTTAGGACAGACAGGGGGGTGTGAATGCATCAACTGGGTAAACCTATCTACTCCAGTATTTGTGATATATCCCCATTTTCATGGCTATAAGTGTGAAGGCTGCCAGCCTAGCCAGATATAATTTTATAGATAATTCTGTCATTTGTAAATATGAATGTAAACTACAGGCTTGCTGTCTTAAATGTAAAGAAATACTGTTACATGTGGAACTGGTAATAAATATGACAATAATGCAGTCTACTGACCAAAGTAAAGCATGTGGTGACCCTTTGAAGTAGACAGTGGTGCCGAAAAGTCTAGATGAATACATTATTTCTATTGTTTTAACCAAGAGTTAAATGGCTAGATTTTTAAACATGCAAATTTATTTTATTGCTCTGTTCCTGACCAGCTGCAAGATAACAAAAGGGAGATGTTAAGAATTTAAATGCAGTTAATGTGTAGACTAGGAATTCCAGGAAAGTGAAAAAAGAATGATGTAATGTTTATCAGAACTGCAATAGCAATTTAAACAGAGAGAATCAGAAGACATTAAGCATTTTTGTCTTGATCATCCAACTCACAGCACTCTGCCTGTTTTCTTATGTAAGTTATCTTAGACTTGTGTTTTCTTTTAGAGATAACTAGAAGCTATAAAAATTAGACTAAGTGTTTTTCTGTGATGTAAGAACTGTACTACTGAATTATTTTAAGTTTTCTGTGTGATCTCTGAACTCTTGACTAGTACTGATTGTGTAGTAGAAAGTATTGTCTTGTGTTTTTTAATTATTATTAAATATTTTAAAACCTTTTAACTGTGGCTGATTTGTGTAGAGATAAGTTAAGCTCTAGAGTACATTGCATATTTTTAGTGATTACTGTACCAAGTCACTCTAATAAGCCTTGACTGTTTAGTCACATCTACCAATTGGATAATTATATTGCACAGTAATAATTGGACACCACTTTAAGGGCCTTTGGGTAGCTGATAAATATTAGCTGGGTGGTGGCAAGTGGTACTACCATATAGTCTAGGCAAAAGGGGCACAGCTGGAGAACCTGTGCCAGCCTTCCCCAGAAGTGTCTGTGTGGTTGTATAAACTCATCTCAAAGTCTGTGTGTGTCAGCTACTTGGGCAGGGACACAAAGCACTGGTTGGACAGAGAGGGTGCTGGAGATTTTAGCTTGCCCAGCTAGGCTGAGATCTGGACCCTATAGCTGTGCCAGTGGGGAGTCTTATTGGGGACCTGGGAGCAAGGGAGTGACCAGCCCTGGACTGACTGTGATCTCTGTGTGCTCTTAAAGGAAATTGCACTTTACTGTGTGTATTTGTTATCCTTTTCCTCTCATATGAGATGCCCTGTCTGGTATTAGTGGTGAGGATTGAGGCTGCTTGATTGCTGGGCCAGGGCATGAGCATCACATATTAATTGTTTGGCAGCAGTGGGATATCCACATCAAATATTAATTAGTTGGCAAATACTAATTGCTTGTAGTGGTGTGGGTAGAGTGAATCCTGTAGCTTGTGTACAGTGAGCTTTGAAGGTGTTTTGTACTCTAAAACAGTCATGCAGTGAATACTCAGAGTTCATATCACAATTGTTTTATTTATTTTGTTAGCTTAGTTAGAAAGGGTGAGCAGGCAGCATGTCAGCAAAGGAGTATGGAAAGCTGACAAGGAGCCACCTGGCGGAGATGTGCCAGGCTAGGGGACTAGTACATGGAAACCTGACTAAGGCAGACCTGATTGCAGCCTTGGTTACAGCTGCATCAGAAAACAGCAACCAGGAGGACAATCAGTCTGGCAGTAGAGATATAATTCCCTCGGAGAATGGACAGCTCAACCTTTCTGCAGTGGACTTAAAAATCCAGCTGGAGCTAAAGAGACTTGAGTTGGAGGTCAGGCATGTGGAATTAGAAGCAAATGAGAGACTTCAATGTTTGCAGGCTGAGGAGAATGAGAAACTGTTATGTCTGCAAGCTGAGGAACAAGAGAGGCAGAGGCAGCATGAGAAGGAGATGCTGACTCTTTGCCAAAGTCATGGAGGTAATGGGGAAGGAAGTAACTGGACCCCAGAAGCACAAAATGTCAGTACATTTCTTCCACAGTTCAAAGAGGGGGATAATTTTGATAGTTTCATTCATATGTTTGAGAGGGTATATAAACAGTATGAAGTTGAACAAGGGCTCTGGGTATGGTTCCTCACCCCCTTACTCCATGGTAAAGCTGTAACTTTTCTACCAAAATGTCTGACGTTGCATGTGTTGACTATACTGCTGTTAAGAAATGTCTTTTAGAACTGTTTAATCTAACACATGAACTGTATAGAAACAAGTTTCATGAGCATAGACGCAAGGCAGATGAAAGTATGTGTGAATAAGTTGCTGAATGAGCACTTATTTCCATTGGTGGGTGAGTGGATGTCAGGTCACCACTTTTGAAGGGCGCCAGACCTTTTGGTGAAGAAATAAGCCCTTAGCACTTTGTCTGAGGACATGAGGATCTGGTTAGCTGATAGACAATGTGCTACTTCAGATGAGTTGGGGAAGAACGGAGACCTATACCTGGCAAGCAGGGCAGCCCTGCACAGGAAGGGGACCCCCAGTACTGCTCATGGGTCTAAAGCAATCCATGGTGGGCAGCACAGACTGCACAACAGAATCTGCCAGTAGCAGGGGTAGCCACTAGTCCAGGTACACATCCAGGAGCTAGGGTTAAATGTTTTTAATGCAACCAGTGGGGCCATGTGGCATACAGATGTCCACAGAGGAAAGGTAGGGAAGCAAAGGTGAGGGAGCCAGTAATTGGGAAAGACAAAATGCCAATAGTAGGTTGCCTTGGGACAACAAGGGTACCAAACTACCACCAGAGGCTATTGTATTGTAGTGAATGGCAAGGAGGCCATTTCCAGGAGAGACACAACCTCTGATATAACCATTGTAAAGCCTGCAATGGTTACAGAGGAGCACTACTTGCCTGGGCAGTCTAATCCAGTTAGGGCTTTAGGAGGGATCCCATTCCAAATACCTTTGGCTAGGGTTCACCTTGACTTGGAGAGTGGAAAAGGAAGCCAGCAAGTAGGTGTCTTTGAGGATATACTTGCAGATGTCCTGACAGGAAATGATTTTGATAGTGCAGTACCCTGTGCTTGTGCAGTTACACATAGTCAGGCTTGGAGACAAGCAGGTAAGTCTGGTAGCCTGGGGAGATCCACACAGACTGCATGCTTGCAGCCATGACTGGTGAAGTGGTTACTTCAGGGTGTGAGCTACACTGTAGCAGTGAGACTGAAGGTGAGCCATGGCTGCTTGTGGGTACTGATGGTCCCTTGGACAGAGTGACTGCAAAGGTAGAGGTGAGTAGTAGTACCCAGGCTGACAGTGAGGTACCGCTGTCAGAAGATGACAGACTTCCTGTGGAAGAGAAGCTGGGAAGGGTTACAAGGAGAGAGTTGAGACAGACTCAGCTCTCAGACCCTACATTGCAAAGCCTGAGGCAGGTAGCTAGGGAGGCACCTGATTCTCAAGGAAAGGGGGGAATCTGTATACTGGGACAAAGGGTTACTATACAGAGAGTGGACCCATGAGGGAGGGCTAGAAGGTGAGAGAGTACATCAGTTGGTAGTGCCTAGAGCCTACTGTCTGGCACTTCCAGCCATAGCCCATGATATTCTCTTTGCAGGTCATATGGGCATAAAACGTACAAAGAGGTGTATTATGCAGAATTTCTATTGGCCTGGAAGTTCCAGAGATGTAACAGGGTACTGCAGGACCTGTGAGCAGTGCAAAAAGGTAGGCAAGGCAGGAGACTAGGTGAGAGCTCCTTTGATGCTTTTGCCTGTGATTGAGGAGCTATTTCAGAGGGTAGCTATGGATATTGTGGGTCCTCTGAGTACCCCAAGTTCCTCAGGGAAAAAGTATATCCTAGTGGTAGTGGATTATGCTACACGATACCCTGAGGCAGTGGCTTTGTCTTCCACTGAGGCAGAGAAGGTGGCAAATGCTTTGTTAGAGATTTTTAGCAGGGTAGGTTTCCCAAAAGAAATACTGACTGACAGAGATGCCAATTTCATGTCAGACCTGCTTGCTTGTCTGTAGAAGTCCAATGGGTTGAAGCTCATGAAGACCACCTCCTACCTACCCCAGACTAATGGTCTTGTTGAGAGGTTAAACTCTATAATCACGTCCATGCTATGGGCATTTTTAGATCAGTTTAAGAGGGAGTGGGACAAATATTTGCCCCATCTGTTGTTTGCTTACATAAAAGTTCCCCAGGAATCCACAGGTTTTTCACCCTTTGAGTTGCTGTATGACCATAGGGTGAGCGGACCTCTAGATTTAATTCGAGATGAGTGGGAAGGTGAGTGCGAGTCACACAAGGAGTCTGTTGTGCCATATGTCCTAAACCTCAGGACAAGGTTCAGGGAACTCATGGTCTTGGCTCAGGAGAACCTGGCAGAAGCCCAACAACAGAAAAAGGTGTGGTCTGGCAGGAATGCTCAAGCTAGAGAGTAGGCTGTGGGGCAGCAGGTAATGGTTCTCATTTCTGTCAGACACAACAAGCTGCAAGCAGCTTGGGAGGGTCCCTACAAGGTGGTAAGAAAGGTAAGGGATGTTAACTACATGGTGGAAGTGCTAGGCAGATGGTAGTGTCACAAATTGTACCATGTTAACATGATGAAACCTTACCATGATAGGGAGGCCCTTGTGTTGAGCATTTGCAGTGGATTGCAGGAGGAGTCTGAGGGAGATCTGGGGACTGATCTCCTCAGTGAGGCTCAGGCTGACACATCAGGGGAAGGGGTAGCAATGTCCCAGCAGCTATCTCCTACTCAGGTTCAAGAAATCCGAGCAGTGTTGCAAAAATTTGGGGACATGTTCACTGGGAAACCAGGGTGCACCCACCTGGTGCAGCACCAGGTGGATACAGGACCCCAAAGGCCTATTAGGCAGGCCCCGTATAAGGTGCCTGAGAGAGTCAGACAGACTCTAAGGGAGGAGGTACAGGAGATGTTGGAACTAGGAGGGATTCAAGAGTCCAACAGTCCCTGGGCCTCCCCAGTGGTGCTGGTGCCAAAAAAGGATGGCAGCCCTAGGTTCTGTGTGGACTAAAAGAAATTAAATAGTCACACAGAGTTGGATGCTTACCCCATGCCTAGGACAGAGGACACTCTAGAGCAGCTGGGTGGGGCTAAGTATCTTACACCCATTGATCTTGCCAAGGGTTACTGGCAGGTGCCCTTGACTCCCAGTGCTAGAGAGAAGTCAGCCTTTGAGACTCCTTTTGGCTTGTATGAGTTCACAAAGATGCCCTTTGGGATGAAGAATGCCCCAGTGACTTTCCAGAGGCTGGCAGATAATATCCTAGCAGGAGCAGGAGGGTTTTCCCTTGCTCACCTG
This sequence comes from Protopterus annectens, assembly GCF_019279795.1. NCBI lineage: Eukaryota > Metazoa > Chordata > Ceratodontiformes > Protopteridae > Protopterus > Protopterus annectens. The sequence goes on from NC_056744.1 coordinate 508,124,933, forward strand.
GATGATATTGCCATCTACAGCCATTCTTGGCCAGAGCACCTTCATCATGTCAGGGAGGTGCTGGGCAGACTACAGAGGACTGGGTTGACCATTAAGCCGAGCAAATGTCAGGTGGGTATAGCGGAGTTCTCCTACCTAGGACATAGTGTGGGGAGTGGTGAGATAAGGATAGAACCTGCCAATGTGGAAGCCATTCAAACATGGCCTGCACCTGTTACTAAAAACAGGTGAGGGCATTTTTAGGGACAGCAGGGCACTACAGAAAGTTCATCCCCAGTTATAGTACCATAGCTGCTCCCCTCACAGACCTGTCAAGGACGAACAGGCCAGATAAGGTAGTGTGGACCCCAGCATGTGAGCAGGCATTCCAGAAGCTTAAAGAAGCTTTGGGAGGACCCCCTGTGTTAGCCAGTCCAGATTTTAGCAAAGAATTTGTTGTGCAGGTGGATGATTCAAACCATGGGGTGGGGGCTGTACTTAGCCATATTTCTTCAGAGGGGGAAGAGCACCGAGTGGTTTATCTCAGTCGTAGGCTCCAACCCAGGGAGGAATGCTATACAGCTGTAGAAAAGGAATGTCTAGCCATAGTGTGGACACTGCAGAAACTTCAGCCTTATCTGTATGGAAGGAAATTTACTGTTATGACAGATCACAACCCCCTAACATGGTTAAACAGAGCCAGCCAGCAAAATGCCAAGTTGCTAAGATGCAACCTGGGGTTGCAAGCATATGATATGTCAGTGCAGCACCGCAGTGGGGTTAGCAATGCCATTGCATATGGGCTCTCAAGACAGGGAATGTGGTGAGGTACACTCAGATTGACCTAACCCTCTCAAGCGGCGTTTTTCAAGGGTCACTTGAAAAACTAGCTTGAGTTCTTCGGGGGGTGGGGGGGTGTGAAGGCTGCCAGCCTAGCCAGATAGAATTTTATATATAATTCTGTCATTTGTAAATATGAATGTAAACTACAGGATTGTTGTCTTAAATGTAAAGAAATACTGTTACATGTAGACCTGGAAATAAATGTGACTAAAGTAAAGCATGTGGTGACCCTTTGAAGTAGACAGTGGTGCCAAAAAGTTTAAATGAAGAAATTCTTTCTATTGTTTTAACCAAGAGTTAAATGGCTAGCTTTAAACATGCAAATGTATTTTTATTGTTCTGTTCCTGACCAGCTGCAAGATAACAAAAGGGAGATGTTAAGAATGTAAATGCAGTTAATGTGTAGCCTGGGAACTCCAAGAAAAAGAATGATGTAATGTTTATCAGAACTGCAATAGCAATTTAAACAGAGAGAATCAGAAAGCATTAAGCATTTTGTCTTGATCATCCAACTCACAGCACTCTCCCTGTTTTCTTATGTAAGTTATCTTAGACTTGTGTTTTCTTTTAGAGATAGCTAGAAGCTAGAAAAACTTAGACTAAGTGTTTTTCTGTGATGTCAGAACTGTACTACTGAATTATTTTAAGTATTTCTGTGTGACTTCTGAACTTTTGACTTGCACTGACTGTGTAGTAGAAAGTATTGATTTGTGGTTTAATTATTTATTATTAAATATTTTAAAACCTTTTAACTGTGGCTAATTTGTGTGGAGATAAGTTAAGCTCTAGAGTACATTGCATATTTATAGTGATTACTGTACCAGGTCACTCTAATAAGCCTTGACTGTTTAGTCACGTCTACCAATTGGATAATAATATTGCACAGTAATAATTGGACACCCTTTTTAGGGCCTTTGGGTAGCTGATAATTATTAGCTGGGTGGTGGCAAGTGGTACTACCATATAGTCTGGGTAAAAGGGGCACAGCTGGAGAACCTGTGCCAGCCTTCCCCAGAAGTGTCTGTGTGGTTGTGTAAACTCTTATCTCAAAGTGTGTGTGTCAGTGACTTGGGCAGGGACATGAAGTACTGGTTGGTCAGATAGGGTGTTGGAGATTTTAGCTTGTCCAGCTAGGCTGAGATGGACCCTATAGCTGTGCCAGTGAGGAGTCTTATTGGGGACCTGGACAGCAAGGGACCAACCAGCCCCAGACTGACTGTGATCTCTGTGTGCTCTTAAGGGAAATTACACCTTACTGTGTGTATTTGTTATCCTTTCCTCATATATGAGTCACTCTCTCTGGTGTTAGTGGTGAGGACTGAGGCTCGTTGATTGCTGGGCCAGGGCACGGGCATCACAATAAGCATCCCCTTTGTCAGGCTTGGTCCACAGTTTTTGCACTAAGGTATTCTGTGTATACCTCACAGCTGACCAGATTGTTTCAGACTGTCCACATTTATTGCTCATATATCTGCTTTATTCCATAGGATAATTACTGTGATTTGTATGGTACTTCACTATAATGAGTTTATGATGTCTGTAATTAACTGATGGCGTACATGTCAGGTTCAGGAGAGCCTTCCTTCACAACATGTATGTTGTCACAACCCCTGTTACTGTAGCAACACTCTACATTTATAACTGTAATATGTACAGAACGTTCCCTAGCACTAAGAGGTTGAGAGTTATGGTGCTGACGTATGACTCCACTACATGTTGTGGGCATATGTTATACATACACACACACACACACACACACACACACACACACACACACACACACACACATATATATATATATATATATCTTTTTTATGTGTGAACATGAGTATTGTATATTTCTTCTCAGATGTACCACATCATATTTATCTGGTATGTGTATATTTAGATATGAACACATGACTGATACCACACTATTTCCACTAACAAGTAGTGAACAATTGTAGTAGTCAAAGCAGTTGTTCACTACTATTTAGTACGTGTACTGAATGTTATATTTGAAAAACAACATACATTCTTACAGCTCTGAAGGCTTAGTGGTTAAGTGTTGTGACTATAGTTTACAGGGTCCTGGGTGCAAGCCCTGCATAGGCTATTCATTTTGTTGCTGGTCAGAACAAGAACAGATGGAGACAGGGTGATTAAGGTGCTTTAAAGTGGGTTTGTGTGGGTTTGCACAATGGTAAGTGCTGGTAATGTATGGCTAAATGGATACGGGCTTACACCATGTAGGCTTCGCTTACCACTCCGCATTTTCATTTAAGCAATGGTTACACCTACTAAGCATAGCTCAGCCTTGTTAACCAGTGATCACATTCCAGTCTGATAAAACAGCAGGGTAATGACATCTTTAATAAGTGTACTTAATTCCCTGTACATAATATACTTCTATGTGCTGTCATTACAGTAACAAGGGGTATGAATATACTATATATGACACCTGGATATACATGGGTAGTACCACATTCTCTTATCTTTGGATTTGTTTCATAGATGCGTAATATCCCAAGTTATATGCAGTCACACTTGCATGTTACACCAGCTACAGTACACTGGTTGACAGAAATAGTTTAACGCAAATGGTATCATTACGTTAGTACTTTTAACAGTGCTTTTTCAAGTAAGAGTGGATTGCAGATTGTAGTACTGGACCATACACCCCCGCATGCAAAGCTGGACTCTGAGTACTGAGTATCTTGTTCTACCTGTTTGAGCTTATGTTTATATATATCTCCTATTGGATATTGATCTGATATGTTGATATTAACTGTAGACTACTATGTTCTTGTGACATGTCATTGGGGACTGCTGTCATGTAGTAATGGCATACCTTTTAGTTTCAGACATGTATATTTCAATACATTCTTCCTAATGCATAACCTGTCAGGTATTGCTACGGCGATACCACCATGCAGGTGCCCACATTATATTGTGCTGTGGGCCTGGACACTGCTGCTAGTTCTGACATATGGAGCATTCCTTAATGTGGGCTTTGCCCCATTTCCTTGCCTGTGTGAGCGACATTACAGATGTGGTGGCCTACAAATCCACATACAGTAGGTGGCAATATCTCACAGAACAGGACATGTGGTGACAGCCAACCAACATGGCTGACATATCCCCAGATTTGTGAACAGATTCTATGTCATCAGTGCTGTTATACACATGGTGGATTGATAGATTGACAGGGTATGTGTGGACATGCATTTAGTGTGTGATGGCACGACTCACAGTGATATGTCTCTGACATACCTCTCTACTGGCATGCTGGCCACATGTCTGCCTGTCATGTTTTGTGTATTCACCAGACAGTTGGTGTCCTTGGTAAATCAGTTGTGGACTCTGGGGAATGCAGTCAGTAAAAACTCATATCTATTGGTATTACCAATGTCATATTCCTCATAAAGGATGTTACAACAAACCCAGTGACATCTGCAACTGTCTCACTGTATGACAGTAGTATGTCCAATCTACCCCTGTGTTTGTGCCTCTGTTCCCATCTAGTGATATAGGGGTTGATGCTGAGCTTAGTGAGTGGGGAATGTTATCAAAGGCTTTGGCAAGATCAATGCAGGCTGTAGGTGTCACCTTGCCTTCATACACAGCTCAGGTGACTGATGGCAAGAGGTTGACCAGGTTAAATGAGCAGGTATGACCTACCCGTCACAAAGGTAAAATGTGTGGGATCCTGAGTCTGCAGATTCCCATATCCCTGTTTATTAGGTGCATGGTGATGCATTCCATAGCTTCGCATAACAGACCTGTCAGGCAGTTGGGGCGGTATTTCCTAGGGTCTGTATTTACACCTCGTTTGTGGGGAGGGGTGACTCTAGCAGTTCACAATTCAGTAGGAACAAAGCCTGAGGTGAGGCTGTGCTTGAACAGGACACACGGGTAAGGTGCCAGGTCACTCTGTAGTTCATGTAGAACTCAGCCAGGGATATTCTCAGGTCCCATAGAGGCTGTATTCTTGACCTTGGACAATGGTGTTGTAACCTGTGTTGCAGTAATACTGGGTGTCTGGCGGTGTACTGGTATTGTGATTGGTCCTTTGAAGGGAGTAAGGGGTACTGTTTGCACTCAAGATGCCAGCCAGTATATTGGCATTATGTGATGGCTCAGTCTGGGAGGTACCATTGTCTAGTTGCTCATAACAAGTCTTGGTATTGCCATGTAGATTCTTTACATAACTTTATGAGGCCTTGTGGTTGTCTTTACTATGTGCTCCAAGTCTGTTCTCACAGCTAACTTTGTAGTATTTGATGAGGGATCTCAACTATTCATTGAGACTGATAAGGGTTTATTTCCTGTCTTGGGACTTCACCTTATTCCACATCAATTCTCTCTTTCTGTTGTACAGTTTCTTTATGGCAGGGGATCACCAGATCAGCTTTTTTTTTTGGAGGTGAGGGTCCTGGTTGTATTGGGTAAGGCGGTATCCATGCATTTGTGTATGTTTTCATAGTGTATTGTTGTTTGAATTAGCTGTCATGCAACTTGTCTCCATTTGCATGGCTGATGTAAAGTTAGCCACCTCTGCTTTTAAGAGGCCATAGTTAGCTTTGGAAAGGCTTTTCATGGTGGTTACCTGTGCATTGGGGGTA